>NC_086454.1:97243933-97431433 GCF_028390025.1 Pseudophryne corroboree
GGGGTGTATCTAGGGGTCTGAGCGCCCATGGCAAACTAAGGATCCCCCCCCCACATTCTCCCTTACCGCTGATATCGATGCTTGTGGGAGCATGAATTGTTCTTTCCAAGCCGCCTCAGCTCGGGTATAGCTCTGGTATATATGTGTGTGTCTGTATATCTACACATACACATATTATATATATATATATATATATATATATATAACCAAAGAAAAGACAGGCGGCACTACAAGGCTTTTAAGTAGGTGAACTTTTAGTGCACCAAGTCAGTGCATATGTCAACGTTTCGGGGCATGACACCCCATCATCAGGATAACACAAGTGTAAAACAGTGAATACATTTATACTTACAAACTCCCGCCTGCACCTGCCCGTTCCTGGACTCCGCCGCACTTCCGGTGACGTCTGACGGAAGTGACGTCGTCCTCTAGACAGTACCGCCAACCTGTCACGTGTACCGGATGCGGCGTCATCCACACAGCAGCGCCACTGACGGGCTGGGAGGGGGAAACACAGGGCTAGTTACCATGGCAATCGCCAAACAGCAACATAATAGCAAAAAACTCTACTGGCAGTGCATTATACATAAACTTAATAACAAACAATGCTATAACTAATGTTACATGCTAGACAGTGCATATCAACATGAACATGAATTATAATTGTGCAAAAGTGCTTAGTGCATATACATACAAATAAAAATAGCCATACGATTATATGCATAAAACTAAAAACTACCCTGCACAGGATTCTGGAACATCGAGTAATGCTATATCATACCACATATCATCCTAGCAAATTATGAACTGAGTAGTAAAACGCAAAATCCCTGAGGGTGACATCTCTATCAGGGAAGAAACAGCTCACTTTGTCTAGAACCTCTCACAAACAAAGAAATATAGGTGGTCATTCCGAGTTGTTCGCTCGGTAATTTTCTTCGCATCGCAGTGATTTTCCGCTAATTGCGCATGCGCAATGTTCGCACTGTGACTGCGCCAAGTAAATTTGCTAAGAAGTTTGGTATTTTACTCACGGCATTACGAGGTTTTTTCTTCGTTCTGGTGATCGTAATGTGATTGACAGGAAGTGGGTGTTTCTGGGCGGAAACTGGCCGTTTTATGGGAGTGTGTGAAAAAACGCTGCCGTTTCTGGGAAAAACGCGGGAGTGGCTGGAGAAACGGGGGAGTGCCTGGGCGAACGCTGGGTGTGTTTGTGACGTCAAACCAGGAACGAAACTGACTGAACTGATCGCAGTGGCAGAGTAAGTCCTGAGCTACTCAGAAACTGCAAAGAAATTTCTATTCGCAATTTTGCTAAGCTAAGATTCACTCCCAGTAGGCGGCGGCTTAGCGTGTGCAATGCTACTAAAAGCAGCTTGCGAGCAAACAACTCGGAATGAGGGCCATAATCTCTTAAATGTTTGTTAACATAATTCCACTTTTAGATAACTGCAATCGTTTACAAGAAACATGTCAGGCTAAGGGATTCATTCAAACCCTTCGGGCTAACCGTATCTAGGGTGAAGATCCACTTAGCCTCTAACTGGAGTAGTTTTTTAGATCTGTTTCCTCTTCTCAAGGAGTTAGGCATTTGCGCAATCATTCTATATTTTAACATGGCCATATTGTGTCTGGCCTGTACAAAATGTCTAGCTACTGCTTGATCGCTGTTCCCTGATAGCAGTGCAGCTCTAATGGCTGCCCTGTGTTGGGCAATGCGTTCCTTGAATTGTCTCTCTGTCTTGCCCACGTAGTGTAAACCACATGGGCAAGACAGAAGATACACAACAAACCTTGATGTGCATGTCAATGGGACTTTAATTTCATACATTTTACCTGTGTATGGATGTGAGAATTTATTCCCCGTGATTAGGGCTCTACACGTCGTGCAGCCTAATCATCTAAAACATCCACCTTTTCTGCTCATCATTTACATCATTCCTAAACTTCATAAGGATCCGGTGAAACCCCCTGGCGACCAAGCTGTAGCCATGGGAACCGGACCTGACCGGTTCCCATGGCTACGGCTTGGTCGCGGTTACCAGGCAACAGCGGAAGTGGTAGGAGGCTACGTCATAGCAGCCTCCCACGTGACCGGAGTTCAGGGGAGCCGCGGCTTCCGGCTTCGGGACGCCGGCGGGCGCGAACGGACGGGGGGATCTCACTTACATTCAGGTATTTATATAGCACAGGAAAGTTGGTTCAGATATGTTTGTTTATGCTTTTTTCCACGTTGCACTTTATAGCATAGCACCTTGACAAAAACGCCGGTCGGGCGTTGAAACGTTGGTGGCTTGCACTATGCCTGTTTGAAATATTTTGCACCTTTATCCAATACAGTTTTTTTGGCTTTAATCAAATCATAGGCGTGCGCAGAACATTTTATTAGGGGGCTGCATGATTGGAGTGGCATGCCTAGCACCACCCACTGGGCATGTCTTGCACCGTATATTAGCAAGATGAGGGAGACAAGTATGTAACCTGCATACGGATTACAAGTCCATATATATATATATATATATATATACATACACACACACACACACACACACACACACACACACACACACACATATACTATGTATAACTGGTGTCCCTTTCACATTATAGCACACAGTATGAGCCAAAATTCACATTACAGCACACGGTATGAGCCAAAATTCACATTATAGCACACGGTATGAGCCAAAATTCACATTATAGCACACGGTATGAGCCAAAATTCACATTATAGCACACGGTAAGAGCCGAAATTCACATTATAGCACACAGTATGAGCCGAAATTCACATTATAGCACACGGTAAGAGCCGAAATTCACGTTATAGCACACGGTATGAGCCGAAATTCACATTAAAGTACATAGAATGAGCCGAAATTCACATTATAACACACAGAATAAGCCGAAATACATATTATAGCACACGGAATAAGCCAAAATTCACATTATAGCACACGGAATGAGCCGAAATTCACATTATAGTACATAGAATGAGCCGAAATTCACATTATTGCACACAGAATGAGCTGAAATTCAAATTATGACACATGGAATAAGACGAAATTCAGGGAGCGTGACAGCAGGGACATAGGGACAGCGCAGTGACGTGCGGTGGGGTGAGGCAGGTGAGGCAGAGCCTTTCCTGTCATACTTACGTTTAAACCAGAGTTTTGACTGAATAAAGTATATGAAAAATACTGATAATTTGTTTGAAATATCTTCTTTGCATTATTTTAATAATTTTTATAGCCCAAACTACGGAGAAAAAAGTATATGGCAGGTGAGGCAGTGCCTCACCTGTGTGTCCTTTCCACACATCTCTAATCAAAACTCACCAGATTTCCAGGAGTTTATACTGCTGCACCTGTGTATAATGCCCAGATGTACCCTTTGGCTCATATATTGCATGAAAATCTGGCTCTGGGGTTAGCCAGTGCCTCCTGAGCCATTTAGCTCACCGCACGTCCCTGCAGCGAGAGTGACAGAAGGGACAGGGAGAGTGACACAGACAGGGAGAGTGACAGCAGGGACATAGGGACAGGGAGAGTGACAGAAGGGACAAGGAGAGTGACAGAGAGAGGGACAGCAAGGGCATACAGTAGGGACTAGGGAGAGAGTAAAGCGGCAGGGCAAGATTACCTATTTAACAGTGGCAGTGCTGAGGATGCTGTGATCTGTGGTGGATGAGGAGGCTGTCTGCATGGTGCAGAGAAGGACTAAGGGCAGTGGCGGTGTACTGAAGGAGACAGAGGGCGGCGGTGCATGGAGGAGGAGGCTGTGGTTGGCGGCACTGCGGCTCCTATGAGCGCTGCGCAACTATATCAAATCTGCCGCTGACGGCAGTCAATCAGGAGCGGCATATCAGGAGCCGGCCTAGGACTATTATTCATAATGTGAGTGTTCAGACTTGATGACCACTCACTCACTGTGTGCACCAGGGAAAAGAGAGGGATTCAGGCCAGCCAAGGGGTGGGGGGATAAAATTCTGTATAAAAAGATAAAGGGTCATTACCTTATGCCAATTATATATCTATCTATCTATCTATCTATCGATCGATCGATCGATAGATCTATAATTAGCATGTATGATTTCCATCACCTGTGGTGAGCTAGGTAATTGATAAGAAAGGTGATTCACCACAGGTGATGGTAATCATACATTATCAGGAAAGTCAAGGAATAGAGCATTTTCTGGGTGTAGTACTGGTGACCGGCGGTATAAAGGTCAGTACGGTACGGATGGTGTAATGGTTAGCATTACTGCCTCACAGCACTGAGGTCATGGGTTTGATTCCCACGTGGCCCTAACGTGTGGAGTTTGTATATTCTCCCCGTACTTGCGTGGGTTTCCTCTGGGTACTCCAGTTTCCTCCCACAATCCAAAAATATACTGGTAGGTTCATTGGATCCCAACAAAATTAACTGTAGCGTGAATGTGTGTGCGTGTACATGTGGTAGGGAAAATAGATTGTAAGCTCAACTGAGGCAGGGACTAAAGTGAATGGATGAATATTCTCTGTAAGACGGTGCTGAATATGTGTGTGCGCTATATAAATAACTGATAATAATATACACACACACTTAAACAGACTCCCAGACTGTCTGACACCAGGAATTGACCTAGCTCCGCCGCCACCTCCCAGGCGTCTCCTGTGCCGAGCTGTATTCTGCGTCTGCCAGGCCGCCCATTTCTGGTGTCCTGGCGGTATTATCTTCTAGAAGGTGCTAGATAAATGAGAAATAGAATCTGGTTGGTTGCTATAGGCAACATCCCATGTTAAATAGAATTCCCATCTTAGTAAATTTACCCCTTAGTGTGCCTTGAAGAGTGTTTAATAAAACAGTATTGAGCAGTCATAATATATATCCTGTTAGCATGTGTGTACTTCACATAGACTCCATTCAAAAACGGCACTCAAATAACGAAAAGAAGCATGTATTGAAAAACATCAACAGTTTCAGAGCAGGATAATCCAAGCGGAAGGAGCAGATGCTCCGAAACTGTTGACATTTTTCAATACATGCTTCTTTTCATGATTTGGCTGCTTTGAGTGCCATTTTTGAGTAAAAATGTGTGTGTGTGTGTGTGTGTGTGTGTGTGTGTGTGTGTGTGTGTGTGTGTGTGTGTGTGTGTGTGTATACAGTAATGTAAATACTGTTGTGACAGTGTCCCAGAACAGAGTTGAAAAACAGCAAACGCTAGCCTTAACGCAGACAAAAGCCGGAAGAAGGTCGTGGAAGGAATCGCATTGGTTGCTTTTGATTGGTAAGACATTTTTAGAAATAAAAATGTTTCACACTGGTTTCTCTTTGTGTGTGTGTGTGTGTGTGTGTGTGTGTGTGTGTGTGTGTGTGTGTGTGTATATGTATATGTGTTGGAATTCCCTAATTCCCAGGAGGCAACCAGGTACCTTTGTATGAAAGTGGAGTGCCGGCCATTATTCTATCTATCTATCTATCTATCTATCTATCTATCTATCTATCTATCTATCTATCTATCTATCTATCGTATCTATCTACTGTATCTATCTACTCTATCTATCTATCTACTCTATCTATCTATATATCTATCTATCAATCTATCTATAATTTTATGTTTTTTTGTTTTCTTTTAGAGAAATCATCTCTGGAACAGCCTACTGTTGTGACGGTGTCCCAGAACAGAGTTGAATAATTAAAACCTGTGGCAGGCATACATTAAACTTAGTGGGCATATTTGCAGTTATATTATGTGATACAGTTGCCAGGTTTTAATTCTTAAGGCTTTGTGATAGTGTAGGACCTGCATGTAGGTGGGGTACCGTGGAGCGGTATGCAGGCTTCCGTGCATTGGCCAATTCACTAACTAAACCCCCATCATTTATTTATTGATGTTGTGAGGACAAGTGAGCTTGCTATGGTGAGTGCTGAATTCTCTATTTGTATGTATTTGGGTAGGTGGCCATGGGCTGCATGCACCCCACCCTATGAGTGGTGAGTGCAGACACTGCACCCCGCTTCTGGGGTGGCGAGTGCTGTGGTTTTCTATATTTGTTTGTATATTATGGGGTTAATCTTTGGTTAACTCTTATTAACCATGGTTACAGGCCTTTTCATGCACCCCTGTGTAATCTCAATTGTTCTAAACCTGTGTCAGCTGCTCCTTAGTAATTTACCGGCTGTGTCAGGTGACTAGTATGCCTTTAAAAGCCACTAGATATGTGGCAGGCATACATTAAACTTAGTGGGCATATTTGCAGTTATATTATGTGATACAGTTGCCAGGTTTTAATTCTTAAGGCTTTGTGATAGTGTAGGACCTGCATGTAGGTGGGGTACCGTGGAGCGGTATGCAGGCTTCCGTGCATTGGCCAATTCACTAACTAAACCCCCATCATTTATTTATTGATGTTGTGAGGACAAGTGAGCTTGCTATGGTGAGTGCTGAATTCTCTATTTGTATGTATTTGGGTAGGTGGCCATGGGCTGCATGCACCCCACCCTATGAGTGGTGAGTGCAGACACTGCACCCCGCTTCTGGGGTGGCGAGTGCTGTGGTTTTCTATATTTGTTTGTATACTCTATCTATCTATATATCTATCTATCAATCTATCTATAATTTTATGTTTTTTTGTTTTCTTTTAGAAAAATCATCCCTGGAACAGCCTACTGTTGTGACAGTGTCCCAGAACAGAGTTGAATAATAGCAACCGCTAGCCTTAACGCAGACAAAAAGCTGGAAGAAGGTCGTTGAAGGAATTGCATTGGTTGCCTTTGATTGGTAAGACATTTTTAGAAATAAAAATGTTTCATACTGGTGTGTGTGCGTGTGTAATATTCCTTTAGACAGTATGGAGTTTAGGAAATTTCAGTTCCAGGCCCATGTAGACCTTACTCTGGCTCTGGCACTGGGAGGGGGGAAGTTTTATGACGAGAACTGAATTGCAATGTTCTATGACGACTGACTTTATTGAAGACAATGTTTTATCATAAATGTAGGCAGAATACATTTATTACTTTAATGAATATGAAAAAATTACTTATTTATAAATACACGTTTTGCAGAAAAACATGATGTGATATGCAAAATTGGTAGTAGTTTTCTTGTTCAGAAGCCAAAAATCTATAAATATCACATAAATTCATTAAAAAAGCTAATTCATCGCAGACCTGTGTTATCTATTCATGCTGCAGTTACTCTACATTAACTTTATATAAACAATACATATTGGAACAGGATTACATTTCGTATCAATTTTGGGTGGTGATGATGCGATTCACGGTTGTGGAATGCATGACACTTCCGGTAGTCCGCATTTGGCTTGTTTTTTTTATTTCTAATTGTCTTATTTATATTACTGGTACCCTTATAATGAGTTATTATCTAACAGTTGATACATGAATTGACTGTCACCCTGGTGTCTCTATATGATCCATATATGTGGTAAAAAATTAAGGCTTTGACTGCTTCTGCTCGGGATGTTAAGGTTGATGTGTGTATGATAATGCAAGGTGTAACATGATGTGCCCATATTATGTAAAGATACATATATGTATCACATTGGAATTTCAGATAGCATTGGTGATGATAAAAAAAGGCTCCTGATTTAAAATGTGCTGTCACTATAGTATTTTTTTTTTCTTTCATTTGCAACAGGGTGTGTGTTTGGTTTCAGCAGTTGGAACGTCCAATTGTAGTAATCCACCTATACATTTTTATCTATTTTGGTCCTAAGATTACGAGGCAAGAAATGAAACGCAGCCAAAAAAGCTTGGATTTCTTCATGCAAAGGAGGAGAAGGGTAGAAGATGAAGACCCAAATCAGAAGGAAAAACCTAGTGAATTGAACAGAGATGAATGCACTGAAGATTGTTCTTCTTCATTCAAACATGCGGCAGCATGCAGAAGAATGATATTGGAATCTACATTGACTCAGTTACAGCTATTGATGACAATTTGAAACGTGAGCTTCTGGAGAGACCATGGAGGCCTTCACTTGGATACAAGCTACCGTTTTCAACACATAATAAAAAAGGGAACGAGGAAAAACGTTTTCTTAATCAATCTCATCTGGACAGGTTTCCGTGGTTGGTGTACTCTGATGCTAAAAAGGGAGTCTTTTGCAAATAGTGTGCTCTATTTGTTACAGCAGGAATGGGAGGCTCTCACAAACATGTTCCTCTTCAGAAACTTGTAAAAAAGCCCCTGACTGTTTTTGCAAAGCTGTTAGGCAAAGATGGAGACCTATGCACTCATGAGAAGCAACAATACCACAGGGATTCCTTGCAAGCAGCAAAAGAATTTCTGAAGGTCTGTAATGCACCAGAGAGAAATATTATAAACAGGATTAGTTCACTTCGACTACAGCAGGTCCAAGAGAACAGACAGAGATTGAAGCCTTTAATAGAAACCATCCTGTTTCTTGGCAGACAGAACATACCTCTTCGAGGACATCGAGATGATGGAGAATTATTTACAGAAGCTGACACAGTACCACTAATTAATGAAGGAAATTTTAGAGAGCTTCTGCGATTTAAAGTTAACAGTGGGGATGCTGCTCTGGCAAAACACCTTGAGAACTCACGAGCAAATGCAACTTATATCAGCAAGACTACTCAAAATCAGCTGATTGAATGTTGCGCAGAAGAGATCACGACTTATTCTTGAACATGTCAAAGACGCAAAATTTTACTGTGTAATATTTGATGAAACTACTGATATTTCCCACTGTTCTCAGTTGAGTATTTGTTTATCGTATGTGTACAAGGGCCAAAGACATGAAGACTTCATTGCATTTGAAAATGTTCATAAGGCTTGTTTCAAGGATTTGTCCCCATCTTTTGAGCCTAAAGTGAGTGGCAGAGTGCTGGGCCAGCTTGTAATTAGTCAAATGAGAAAGTTAAATTTAGACCTGCTGAATTGTGTTGGAATTGGCACAGATGGATGTTCCATGATGATCTCAGAGCAGCTGGGTGCAGTTGCAGAGATACAAAAGGAGGCCAAATATGCTACAAGATGTCCTTGCTTTAACCATGCATTAAACTTGTCAATGTCCAAGACTTCATCAGTTCAGAGTGTACGCAACAGTATTGGCATCATCAAGGAAGTTGTATCTTTTTTTAATGCTTCAGCTAAGCGAAATCATATTCTTATAAATGTTGTTGATGCACAATTAAAGGGCATGTGCGAAACACGTTGGGTGGAGAGAAGTGAAAGCCTGATTCAATTTCTTGACCAAATAGAAAAAATTGTACAAGCACTTGAATGTATATCACAATGGAATGAAACAGCAACATCCATTGCAGCAAAGAGTTTGTTAATTTCAATCAAAAGTGTTGATAATATAGTGGCATTGCACTGCCAGTTGTCCATTTTTGCTCTGAGTCTACCACTTAGTCGGCTGTTCCAAAAGAAAACTCTAGATTTTACTGGTGCTGCTACCCTTGTCACTGATCTCCTGTCAGTTCTGAACAACCAGCGTTTAAATTGTATTCAAGAGTTTTCAACAATATTTGCAAAAGCATCTGAGGTGTTGTCAAAGTTAGATGTTCCAATAGAATTACCCAGAATAACGAAAAATCAAATGCATAGAGCAAATGTGCCATTTTCCACACCAGAGGAGTATTACAGAAGGTCAATATTCATTCCTTTGCTAGATTCTGTACTAATAAGTGATTTGCAAAGCAGATTTTCAGTGGAAACTTTGACATCTTGTGAACTCACCTGTTTGCTGCCAGAAACATCTTGCATTTGAACAAAGACTTACTGACATCGAAAGTAAATACATTTTGTAAAACCTATTTTCATCTTTTACGGGCCAAACCTGGACTGGAATGTGAACTACTATCAGAGGTTCAACTCTGGAAGGAGAAATGGGTACGGTTGGCTGACTCCATGCCTCTTCCAGAGTCTGTCGAAGAAGCTTTGCACAATTGTGATGAAGATGTTTATTCCTTAGTGAACTCCCTTCTGAGAATTATTTTAACGTTGCCCATCAGCGTTGCTTCAGCCGAAAGGAGCTTCTCTTCACTACGGCGTTTGAAGACATGGTTGAGAAACCATATGGGTCAGGAAAGGTTGACTGGTCTAGCTCTTCTACACACCCATTGGGAAAATTGCAGTTGGCATTGACAAAGTGATTGACCGCTTTGCGAACAATGGAAAACGAAGACTGGAGTTTGTGTTATAACAGGTTTGCATATTTTTATTTATTTTGAACTATTTCTTGTGAATGAATATTGTGTTCTTCTTCAATCGTGAAAATGGGAGGGGCAAAACTAAGTGGGAGGAGCTATGAGTAGAGGGGAGGAGTCCGAATTTGTAAACCGCCCCCCCCCCTAAAAGTAAAGTCTAGATCCGCCACTGCTGTCAATCACTCACCGATCAGCAGAACAATGAAAAAACTTTGTTACGCCGTGAGTAAAATACCTAACTAAGCGCATGCGCTATGCGAACCTTGCGCATGCGCAGTAAGCGACTAATCGCAGTATAGCAAAAATCGTCAACGAGCGAACAACTCGGAATGACCCTCATAATGTGGTGCGCACAAAGTATTAAAGAGAGAAATAAATAGACATCACAGTCACACTTTGAAAGATCTAGTTAATGAATGAGATATGTCTAGTGTGGATAAAGAGGCCAGAACTGTTGAGGTATAGTCTTGTGCTTGTAAAGGTAATGTGTAAGCAGCCAAATAGAGAGTGCCTTTAGTCTTAACATTGGTTAAATGCTGCATAATTCCAAGTCCTCTCTCCACCCAGGATGGAAAAGGGAAGGTAACAGTGCTATTTTGGAACTCAGGGTTAGCTAAGAGAGTAAGACATAAAGAGTGGTGACTATTTACTGTAAAGCCTTTCTAGGGGTGTGCCATGTTGACCAAACTGTAATTACGAGCGGGTTATTCAGTAGGTGTGTGTGGAGGTGGGGGGTTATTCCTTGTTTGTGTAGGTGTAAGAAAAAGATCCATTTGGGGCAAAAATGACAGTTCTAGCACTGTATGGTCATAGGTATCTTGTTTATGTATCCCGTCTTTGATATACTGTATCTGCATATGGTAGCTTGTGAAAATCAGGGACGTGCAGTCAAGGGAGGCAGTGCCTCCCCTGTCATTAGTGGTTAAAATAACACAAAGAAGATACTTATGACACATATTCTGTGTCATAAGTATCTGCTTTGTATTATACTACCTATTTTTACATTAAAACTAGGTTTGGGAGGCACCGATAGCGTTGCCTCCCGTTGACAATTGGAAAGCTGTGGGTGCCTTGGTGACAGGGACATACTTTCACACTGCACATGAAAGCACGCCCCTGTCAGTCAGGCAGATGTGATTGGACAACGGATCTGTCACTGGATACAGCTGTCCAGTGATGGATCCGCTGTCGTCACTGGTGGGGCAGCGGGATGTGCGGCGGGGACACAACATAAGTGTGGGCGTTAGCGGCGACGGGACCCAGCAGGGGGGATATGGTTGTTAGGTCGACATGTGTATTAGGTTGACGTGTACTAGGTCGACAGGTCAAAAGGTCGACATGAGTTTTTAAAAAAAAAAATTCACTTTTTGGACTTTTTCATACTTTACGATCCACATGGACTACAATCGGGAATGGTAACCTGTGCCAAGCGCAGCGGTAGAAGAGCGAGGCACCTTGCCCGAAGCATGGCGAGTGAAGCGGGGCATGCAAGGGGACATGGTGCACTAATTGGGGTTCCCTGTCACTTTACGAAGAAAACAACACCAAAAAAGTCCAAAACTCATGTCGACCTTTTCACCTGTCAACCTAGTACATGTCGACCTAATGCCCATATTGACATAATGCCCACGTCGGCCTTCAGTGATCGACCTAATGACTGTCGACCTAAGTTGAGTCGACCCATACCCCGGCAGGGATAGCTGGCATGATGGCAGGCCTGGATCCAAGAGGATCCAGTCCCTGCTTGTCATTTTGCAGAGTTTGGCAGCGGTTCCAAAAATAGCGCCGTTAGCATAATTTTTGAAATCTAAGATGGCTGCCACGAGCCAATCACGGCTAGCCGCGTCATCGCTCCGCCCCTCAGGGCTGGCTTATAGAAGCCAGCGCAAGGCAGCGTCTGTCAGTCTGCCGGCGGGCAGGGAGCGTGCAAGGGCTACCAAAGACAGAAGACTCCCGGAGGCGGCAGCCATTGAAAAGAGCTGCCCAAAGGCCACCAACCCCAGGTGAAGACACGGAAGCCCTGGGGAGGCGACAGCCCCCCAGGTGAAGACACTCCAGAAGTCCTAGGGAAGCGGCGACCATGGAAAAGGGCTGACCAAAGGCCGCCGCCCCAAGGTGAAGACCCTGTACAAAAAACTTTTTTTTTTTTTAAATGTGTCTTGTATTTATTTTAATATTTTCTTTACAGAGGACTACAGGTGCCAGCAGGCCCTGAATGTCCGGGCATGCAGGCACTTGTGGTTCTGCAAATGCCAGCATGCTGGGGCAGGCTTGCTGGTACCTGTAGGTCGCCTGTAAAGAACAATATTAGTATGTCATGAACCCCGCACCCACTGCAAACCAGGGGTGCGGGGTTGTTGCTCGTGAGGGGGGGACTCCTTTTATTTTTTTCTGGGGTCCCCACTTTCCGAGGAATTCCAGCCCTGGGCTGACTGGTTTGGGAGTGAGTTTAATGTGACGGCAGGGGGACCCCACACTGAGTGTCCACCTGCTATGGCATTACCCCCCCTGGCTGGTTCAGCCTGGTGCTGGTTTTGGTTAAGTATGGGGAACCCCAATTGTTGTTGGTTTTTACCATGGAGGAAGGGGGGGAGGTGTGAATCATCCAGTGCCTCCCCAGCCACTGACCTCACCGCTCGTCACTGGGTACTTGTGCTCTTTTACTTTATATTATTTTTATTCTTTCCACCCTTTATGTAGCTGCAGACATAGAAATAAATATTTTTTTATTAAGGCAGAACATATTTATTTTATTTATATATTAACAGTTTCTTATATAGCGCAGCAAATTCCATTGCGCTTAGATAAAATGACAATTAAAACCAAATAACCATCCATGGAACCATTTCTGTAAATTTGTTACTAACTAGGTCATGTGCCACCAGTATATAAACTTCAATTATAAAAGTAATAGTAATAAAACAAATTCTGTTTAGTTATTGTCCCATATAGGAACAACAGATGAATCTTTGTATAGCAAAGTGATATATATTTTTTTTTATGCAAATTGAGCTTATATTAATAAAGAGATAACAGTATACAGCACAATGGAATTGCAAATAATACAAGTATTCTTATAGCAGAAGCTGTCGTTCCAATCGTAGACTAAGAATACAAGAAACAAAAGCAATGTATGACATCATTAGCCCACTTAGCTAGAGACATTAATCTGTATTATCTTCAGATATTAATAACAGGGAAAATAGAACATACAAGAAGCATAAAGGACAGACAAAGAAAGGGAAAGAAAAAGAAAAAGAGAAAGAAAGAAGAACTGCCATCTCCATCACAGCCCTAAGGTGTCGTAGGGATTGAGCGTAGCACAGAAGTTTTGTATTACTGCGTTCCCTTGAATTCCAGCCATTCAAACCAGACGGCTGTGAATCGGGACACAGACTGTTCGGAAGAAGCCTTCAAGTCTTCCATTGCCATATAGTGATCGATTCTTTGGAACCATCTGGCAATGGGAGGCTGTACCTGAGATCTCCAGAAGCACGGAATGCTCGCTCTAGCAGCATTCATTAAATGTCGCAATAGGGAGTTCTTAAACTGGGATAATGGTAGGTCAATCAAATTAAGTAACCAAAACTCAGGTGTCTCAGGTATTGGGAGTCCCGTGATACGCCTGGTAATAGAATGAACCTGTTGCCAGAAGGAAGCTAGTCCCGGGCACCGCCACCATATATGGCAAGGAGTGCCTCGAGACCGGCCACACCTCCAGCAGACATCCGAAACACTCGGAAACATATGGTGGACTCGATCTGGACATCTATACCATCTCGACACCACTTTGTATTGTGTCTACAGCACTTGGAGTGAAGGAGAACTGGCAAATGTGAACTGAAAAATGCGCGACCATTGGTCAGAGGTCAACTCTCTACCGAGGTCCTCATGCCATGCCGTAACGAATGCCAGGGGTTGAGTGGGAGTGCTCGAAAGGCATTGTCTGTACAATAGAGATATTAGGTGCCGTGGCAAATTCTCAGAGAGACACAAGGATTCAAAAATCGTCGGTCTCCATCCCACCCCACGAGCTGGTGTCGCAGCAACGTAATGCCGAATTTGTAAGCAAGACCAAAAAGAATTAGGCGGTAGGTTAAAAGATCGTTGCAAGTCTGCGAAGGGATGGAATCCCGACGAACCAATCAGGTGACTCAACCGAGATATGCCAGCTTTAGCCCACACTGAGGACTGAGACAAGGAGAGGGGATTCGCGGGTAGGTCTGGGTTAAATAATAAAGGTGTCGGCAAGGAGGGACTCGGACTGAAAGAGTCTAAGTGCCTAAATTTCCTCCATACCTTAAAGGTCGAGTCTAGGGTGGGGTGTTTTATGCGTGGGATTTTTTTAAGCCAGGGGAGAATAAATAAGGGGGTACCTGCAGTCATTTCAGCTATTGATGGCCATTGCTTAGTATAGGGAGATCTGGACATGTCAATAACTCTGGACAGATGCACAGCGTAATAATAGCTAATAAAATGAGGTAGTTGTAATCCACCTTCTCTACGCGTACGGGTCAGTGTGAATTGGGAAAGCCGGTGCCCTCTCCACCCCCAAATGAAACGACCAACAGATGACTGTAGAGTAGTGAAAAAGGAGGTTGGTACTGTTATAGGCAACGTTTGCAGCAGATACAGAACTTTAGGGAGGATCGTCATCTTTACCGTGTTAATCCTACCCAGCCAAGTAAATTGAAGTGCAGCCCATTTATTAAAATCCGTGGTAATCTTATGCAATAATGGAAGGAAATTTACCCGATATAAGTCAGAGAGGTCTTTAGTCAAGAGAACTCCTAAGTACTTTAGCTGAGTAGGATGCCACTGAAACGGAAACGAATCTCGGATGCCTTCCAGTACTCGTGAAGGCGTTGAAATATTCAAGGCCACCGACTTAGTGTAATTTACCTTAAAATTGGAGAGCAAGTTGAACCTATTGAATTCTTGCATAAGCGCTGGAAGAGAAGTTACCATGTCCGTCAAAGTAGCCAAAAGGTCGTCTGCATACAGTGCCAATTTGTGTTCCCGCTTCCCCGCCCATACGCCGTGAATATTTGGATTGGCCCGAATTGCTCTCGCAAGTGCCTCCATGCAGAGAACAAATATAAGCGGGGACAGAGGGCAGCCTTGTCTTGTTCCGTTTTGTATCATAAAGGGAGCAGAGATGGCACCATTCACACGGACCCTAGCCGATGGTAACTTATAAAGAGTCAATATACGACTAAGACAGGTCGGACCCAGACCCATGTGCTCAAGAAGACCTTCCATAAACTGCCAATCTATCCTGTCAAAGGCCTTCTCCGCGTCAGTGGACAAGAGGACCATGTGGGAGGACCCGCTTTGAGCAAGGTGGATGAGATCAATAACTTTAGAAGTGTTATCCTTAGCCTCTCGTCCCAGTATAAATCCCACCTGGTCCTTATGAACCACCTGCGGGAGAAGGCGGCCCAAACGTCCCGCAAGCAGCTTGGCAAAGAGTTTAATGCCGCAGTTGAGGAGGGAAATAGGTCGGTAGCTCGAGCACTGGGTGGGGTCCTTACCCTCTTTTGGGATTACAGTTATATGTGCTTCCAAGGTCTGCGGAGAAAAGCCTTTCTCGGCAGAGATGGCATTGCACGCCTTCAAGAAGAGGGGCAACAAGGATTGTTTAAAGGCTTTATGTCATGACTGAGGTTTTGTGAACCCGGTGTTAGTGAAGTCTGTGCGGGCGACTGGAGAATTATATGAATACTACCACTGACCTGGTTTGGGAGTGTTGTGGAACTGGGGCTTCTTTCGGTGACTGGGAAGAGGAACCCGCAGCAGAGATGGCCGAATCTAGGTTCTCCCCATGCAGGATTAGGTCGGCAGACAGGGGGCACGTGTGAACGCTGAAGGTCTCCTGAAAGACAGAACTGGAAAGGCGCTGATGAATCAGTGAAGAATACCAGGTACAACTGCGCTAAAGTGCACTGGATGCTTGGAGACACTGAGGTGCTAGGAGGCACGGAAGTGCTTGGAGATACTGGGGTGCGTAGAGACACTGGGGTGCGTAGAGACACTGGGGTGCGTAGAGACACTGAGGTGCTTGGAGGCACTGAGGTGCCGGAAGCACGGAGATGCTGAAGCACGGAGACGCTGGAGGCACGAGGTGCTGAGGCACGGGGGTGCTGAGGCACGAGGTGCTGGAAGCACGGAGGCGCTGAGGCACAGAGGTACTGGAGGCACGAGGTGCTGAGACACGGAGATGCTGGAAGCACGGAGATGCTGGAGGCACGAGGTGCTGAGGCACGGAGGTGCTGGGAAGCACGGAGGTGCTGAGGCACTGAGGTGCTGGGAGGCATGGAGGTACTGAGGCACGGAGGTGCTGAGGCACGGAGGTACTGAGGCACTGAGGTGCTGAGGCACGGAGGTACTGAGGCACAGAGATGCTGAGGCACGGAGGTGCTGAGGCACTGAGGTACTGAGGCATGGAGATGCTGAGGCACGGAAGCCACAGGGATAGGGGAGCTCTGGAGATCACAACTACAACAGCAGTAAAGATGAACCACGGCAGCTGTGGTTTTCAGTTGAGACTATGGAATATAATACTGTGCCTTTAAGATGAACCACTGCAGCTGTGCCTTTACTTTGAGACTCGTGGAAATAGTGATCATCAGTGGCAACACAAAAGTAAACCAAACAGGGTAACAAGGAACAGAGTTTTCACAGGAACTAGAGTATAAAGGTTACCTTTAGGGAGCTCAACTTGAAGACTCACACATAGCTGTGAGTGTGACACAAGGAACTGGCCCAGTTTCCAACTCAGCCTCCTGACTTATACTTCCTGGTCCTTGGTGATTGGTGAGCTGGATTAGGTGATGCAGAGATTCTCAGGCTGGCAGAGGATTGGACAACTCTGGATCAGGTGAACAGTCACTGTCATGTGACTACTCCAGACTAGGCTGTGATGTAGAATGAGGCCTAGCAGGCCGAGAGAACACTGAAGCCTGAACTTCATATTACTGAATTCAGCCTCACACAGGAGATCACCACAGGTGGAGCTAATTAACTATTACCTTTCAGGCAGAGAACTCAGGAAAACTCATAGTGCTGACAAGCTGTTTAACTCAGTGAGTAAAAAGACACAGGATCCGGGACAGATGGCAGGGGTAAGTCACCAAATATGAAACCTACAGTCAGGATTGTGACAGTATCCCCCTCTTCAAGGGTGGACTCCGGACACCCATCTTGAATCTTAGAGGAACTTGAGAAATTCATACGGAAGAATTTAGGACCTTCGTTGATGCCTCTTCTTCTTACGGGAACATTTGGTTTTGACCAGGGAGAGTGGAATCTCCTGTAAAGAAAAAACTTCCTTAGAAAACATGGGACCTCCCCTGAAAGAAGTAGCATCATGAACTGGATCAAATTCAGAGTCTGAGTCCAAGTCTATTGGAAGATACCAATCTTCTTTGGGAGTAACTACATCCCCTTTGTAAGCTGCAATAACAAGTTCAGAACAACACAAGGAACTTGGAGTGGAATCAATGGAAACATAACCAACACTTAAATCAACAGGCTGTTGTCTTTGTACTGTTTTCCAATTCTTGGCATTCCTGAAATTCCTAATGTATTGGTTCATCAAGGCATTATCTTGCTCAGAAAGCGATGGGTCAGAAAACAGAGCATTGGCTGAATGTTCTGAAGACTGAGTGGAGGATGAAATTGGACTCAAGGAAACAGATGCCACTGAAACAACATTAGACTGAGGTACCCATTCAGACATTAGGTCAATAGCCTTGGTATTTTTCTTGACTTTAGATGCTACAGCAGAATTATCCCGACATCGAGGAGAAGAGGTATTAGAATTCCCCGCAGAAGCTGTGGACTCAGAGCTGGAAGACAAGGAAACAGAATCAGAGACAGATTGAAGTCTAACTTTAGAACTAGATGGTGGAAGTCCTTTACTGGGACCAACAGACAAAAGTTCTTTACTCGGACCAATGCTTGGAATCGGTTTGTGTCCAGATGAGTTTGAACAGACTGAAACTGGAGAAATCTTTGGCTGGACGAGTAGGACTGGATTGGATCCGAGGATACTTGAATTGGCTGGGGCCAAAGGAGACTGACCAGGCTGGTCCTGGAGTATTGCTGGACCAGCTGGAACTGGGACGGGCTGACCAGGCTGGGCCTGGAGTATTGCTGGACCGGCTGGAACCGGGACGGACTGACCAGGCTGGACCTGGAGTATTGCTGGACCGGCTGGAACCGGGACGGACTCACCAGGCAGAGCCTGGAGTATTGCTGGACTGGCTGGAACCGGGACGGACTGACCAGGCAGGGCCTGGAGTATCGCTGAACCGGATAGAACCGGGATGGACTGACCAGGTGGAGCCTGGAATATAGCTGGACCGGCTGGAGCCCCCTCTTCACGAGGCTGAACTGAGGCAGGAGCCCCCTCTTCATGGGGCTGGGCTGGGGCAGGAGCCCCCTCATGATGGGGCTGGGCTGAGGCAAGAACCCCCTCTTCATGGGGCTGGGCTGAAGCAAGAGCCCCCTCTTCACGGGGCTGGGATGAAGCAAGAGCCCCCTCTTCACGGGGCTGGGCTGAGGCAAGAGCCCCCTCTTCACGGGGCTGGGCTGCACTCTGTAGACTCTCTGGCTGGGCAGCACTCTGTAGACTCTCTGGCTGGGCAGCACTCTGTAGACTCTCTGGCTGGGCAGCACTCTGTAGACTCTCTGGCTGGGCAGCACTCTGTAGACTCTCTGGCTGGGCAGCACTCTGTAGACTCTCTGGCTGGGCAGCACTCTGTAGACTCTCTGGCTGGGCAGCACTCTGTAGACTCTCTGGCTGGGCAGCGCCCTGTAGTCTCTCTGGCTGGGCAGCGCTCTGAAGACTCTCTGGGGCTGGACCCTCTGAACCCCTCTCTGGGGCTAAAGACACGGACGCCCCTCGTTGGGCTGAAGACACGGACGCCCCTCCTTGGGCTGAAGACACGGACGCCCCTCCTTGGGCTGAAGACACGGACGCCCCTCCTTGGGCTGAAGACACGGACGCCCCTCCTTGGGCTGAAGACACGGACGCCCCTCCATGGGCTGAAGACACGGATGCCCCTCCTTGGGCTGAAGACATGGATGCCCCTCCTTGGGCTGAAGACACGGACTCCTCTGTGACTCTAAATGGCTTGAATATTCTTCTCTGGACACCCAACTTGGGATAAGGTCTTTTAATCACCGGACCCCAGTCATAAATTTGAGTCTCTTTCAGAGTAGCCATCTTGATACCCCTGTCAGCAGTAGCAGGATCGGCTACTGTGGATGACTTGTAGACATGAGCACTGTGAAACTGAGATTTGTCACCATTCCCTGGCTTACGAAGAATGCAATCTTTAACAAAATGACCGGAATTTCCACAGTAAAGACAGAGGTGTAGCTCCCTACGCCGCTGGCGTTCAGCTTCAGAGAGTTTGGGCCGTGGATAGCTCTGATGAACAACTTTTCCTTGCACAGAGGAAGAGACTCTATTAACTGGATAGGACAAAATAGGATCAACAACGTTGGTAGTATTCCTGAAGAGATCAGGCATCACAGAAAGAATACTAGACAAAAGTTCTTGTAACTGTAATAACATCTGGAAGAAAATCTGCAGTTGGTCAGGAGTCTTAGTGCAGAAGGTCAGAGAATCTCTGGTGAAAGAATTCCGCTGCAGACACTGTGCTAATTGATGCTGAGTCGACTCCAAACCCTCCAAGCGTCCTGCAATATTGCTTAGGAGGTCCTGCGTCAGACAAACACTTTCGGCCGGGTCCATGTGGCCAGTTCCTACTGTCATGACTGAGGTTTTGTGAACCCGGTGTTAGTGAAGTCTGTGCGGGCGACTGGAGAATTATATGAATACTACCACTGACCTGGTTTGGGAGTGTTGTGGACTCGGGGCTTCTTTCGGTGACTGGGAAGAGGAACCCGCAGCAGAGATGGCCGAATCTAGGTTCTCCCCATGCAGGATTAGGTCGGCAGACAGGGGGCACGTATGAACGCTGAAGGTCTCCTGAAAGACAGAACTGGAAAGGCGCTGATGAATCAGTGAAGAATACCAGGTACAACTGCGCTAAAGTGCACTGGATGCTTGGAGACACTGAGGTGCTAGGAGGCACGGAAGTGCTTGGAGACACTGGGGTGCGTAGAGACACTGGGGTGCGTAGAGACACTGGGGTGCTTGGAGGCACTGAGGTGCTTGGAGGCACTGAGGTGCCGGAAGCACGGAGATGCTGAAGCACGGAGACGCTGGAGGCACGGGGGTGCTGAGGCACGAGGTGCTGGAAGCACGGAGGCGCTGAGGCACGGAGGTACTGGAGGCACGAGGTGCTGAGACACGGAGATGCTGGAAGCACGGAGATGCTGGAGGCACGAGGTGCTGAGGCACGGAGGTGCTGGGAAGCACGGAGGTACTGAGGCACGGAGATGCTGAGGCAAGGAGATACTGAGGCACGGAGGTACTGAGGCACGGAGGTACTGAGGCACGGAGGTGCTGAGGCACTGAGGTGCTGGGAGGCATGGAGGTGCTGAGGTACTGAGGCACGGAGATGATGAGGCACTGAGGTGCTGAGGCACGGAGGTACTGAGGCACGGAGGTGCTGAGGCACGGAGGTACTGAGGCACGGAGATGCTGAGGCACGGAAGCCACAGGGATACGGGAGCTCTGGAGATCACAACTACAACAGCAGTAAAGATGAACCACGGCAGCTGTGGTTTTCAGTTGAGACTATGCAATATAATTCTGTGCCTTTAAGATGAACCACTGCAGCTGTGCCTTTACTTTGAGACTCGTGGAAATAGTGATCATCAGTGGCAACACAAAAGTAAACCAAACAGGGTAACAAGGAACAGAGTTTTCACAGGAACTAGAGTATAAAGGTTACCTTTAGGGAGCTCAGCTTGAAGACTCACACATAGCTGTGAGTGTGACACAAGGAACTGGCCCAGTTTCCAACTCAGCCTCCTGACTTATACTTCCTGGTCCTTGGTGATTGGTGAGCAGGATTAGGTGATGCAGAGAGTCTCAGGCTGGCAGAGGATTGGACAACTCTGGATCAGGTGAACAGTCACTGCCATGTGACTACTCCAGACTAGGCTGTGATGTAGAATGAGGCCTAGCAGGCCGAGAGAACACTGAAGCCTGAACTTCATATTACTGAATTCAGCCTCACACAGGAGATCACCACAGGTGGAGCTAATTAACTATTACCTTTCAGGCAGAGAACTCAGGAAAACTCATAGTGCTGACAAGCTGTTTAACTCAGTGAGTAAAAAGACACAGGATCCGGGACAGATGGCAGGGGTAAGTCACCAAATATGAAACCTACAGTCAGGATTGTGACACTTTATAGTATCCGACTGGGAAACCATCCGGGCCTGGACTCTTCCCAGTCGGTGTAGCCGCCAAGGCTGTTTCCAGCTCTTCTAGAGTAAAGGGTTGTTCCAGGGTGTCCAAGTCTGACTCAGGAAGTTTTGGAAATTCGATTTCCGTCAGGTATCTCTGTATCAATACCCTCAGATCAGCGGCAGCCTGAGGGGTTTGATCTTTTCTAAGATTATAGAGGGACTCGTAGTAATGTTGGAAGGAATGAGTAATCTGAGGCAATGTATTTGCAGCACGTCCCCCCGGCACATGAACGGAGCGAACATAAGACTGCAGTCTTTGGGCCCTTAATGCCCTAGCGAGCATAGCACCTGGTTTGTTGCCCTACAAATAAAATTTATGGCGACACTTGGTCATTCCTAATTTGGTTTTATCCCATAAAAATTTATTAAGGGCTTGACGAGCCTCAGTTAGTTCGAGAAAGACCCCTGCATCAAGGGAGGACTGGTGCGAGGCCTCTAGAGTCGCTATTCGTTCAATGAGCTGCTGCCTCTGTGCCATTCGCTCTTTCTTGAGCTGAGAGCCAAGCTGTATACATCTTCCCCGAAATACACATTTGTGTGCCTCCCAAATTGTAACTGCACTAACATCTGGGGTGTCATTTTTTTCGCAATATAGTCTGAGATGGCGGAGGTGAGTTTAGCCTTTAAACAAGGATCTTGCGTCAAGGAATTATTAAACCTCCATGACCATGGTGCGGTGGGGGCCGGTGAAAGTGAAACAGAGATATATACCGGGGCATGGTCTGACCATGTGATGTGCCCAATTGCACTTGAAGGGAATAAGTGTAAAAACCTATGCTCAACTAAGAAGTAGTCTGGGCGTGAGTACATGTTGTGAGGAGGAGAAAAGAAGGTGTAATCCTTTCCCGTCGGATGTTGAGTTCTCCATAAGTCCATCAACTGAAACTCACGGAGAAGTCGGCTCACACGACGGTGATCCCGTGTCAGACGTCTAGTCAGGGAAGGTGAACAGTCTATCCCCGGGTCTAAGGACCAGTTAAAGTTGCCCCCCACAATCAGACGCCCTTCTTTAATGGGCTCTAGTTGTCGCAGTATTTTGGTGAAAAACTGTCTTTGGCGTTTATTAGGAGCGTATATATTAACAAGAGTATAGACCTGGTTATGTATTGTGCATTTAACAACCTGGCACCGACCTTCTTCCAGAATCAGGTGAGAAGCATCCGTGACCGGGACCCGGCATGCCACTAATATCGTCTTGTAAAATGGTAATTTCACCGCCGTTAAGTCGTAGGGAGGTCATACCCACGACTTAAGATCCAAAACAGGCAGGCGGCCTGACCCAACTGGGGCACAGTAGAGACAACACAACTTCGGGACAAGAGCAGCACAGAGTGTAACTAAGGAGACTCCAAAAACAACCATCTGACATCATTATTATACATACAAGGGTCCCCCTATTTTGTAGTAAACGCAGTGGGGACAGTCATCTCTATCTAGACAATTGAAAATAAAAAATAGAATAAAATCTTATAGAAAGCAATAGAACGCAACAGATCCAATCAACAGGAGTGTCGGGGAAAGGGAAGGGGTGGAAGCATGCAAAGGTAATATCACTAAGTGACTAAACTTTAAAGCAGACTCTCTGGTGTGGAGGAAGAGCAATGACCTAGCACTGCGCTCCCAGATTGGCTCTACCAGACTTCTAAGGACCAAGCAGAGCCGCTCAAAGCTAAGCTTTATCAAACAACTTTATATCAAGGAGAAAGAGACATGTTATATATCAAGTCCCAGCCTCGCCATTATTCGGGGGCGACCGGGTCGAGCCCCGTTTCCTTTTGCTGACCGGGATCCAAGACGCCTGTGGGGCTGGAGGCTTCGGAGGATCAAAACGGTGGTAAGATTGTGTCCAATCCGATAAGGAAGGCTTAGGTATAGACAGTGTAGAACAAAAATTATCCAAGTCGTCTGGCGTGTGCAAGAAAACCTGTCTTCCCTCAAATGTGGCTTGAATATTAAAGGGAAAGCCCCATCGGCATCGTATACCCTTCTCTTTAAGAGCCTCTGTCAGGGGCTTAAGAGATCTACGTTGCTGGAGTGTAGACCATGACAGGTCTGGAAAGATATGAATCACATTCTTATCAAATTCCAGTCGATCTAGTTTGCGGGCTTTAGTAAGAATCTCCTCCTTAACGTGATAGTAATGAAGACGACATATAACATCTCTGGGAGCCTCAGAAGAAAGACCTTTCGGGCGTAGTGCTCTATGAGCCCTATCAAACAGTATGACGTTGTCCAGATTTGCATCAATGATCTCATTGAAGATCTTAGTAAGGGGGTCTGCAATCCCCGGACCCTGGACATCTTCCGGTAACCCCCTGACGCGTAAGTTGTTTCTCCGACCTCTGTTGTCAAGGTCGTCTTGTCGACGCCAGAGAGCCCTTAGTTCCTGAGCCTGAAGAGTAACAGTATCGCAGAGCTTCCGTTGAAATGAGGAAACTTAATCGACGTGGTCTTCCATATCTGAAACTCGGTGGGATATTTGAGAGATATCTGCCTGAAGTACGGAGATCTCAGATTTGACCGTGTCCCGTATCTTTTGTTCCAGATCCAGAAAGTCTCTCTTGGTAGGCAGATCCTTTTTGGTAGGAAGTGAACGCAAGTAGGTCAAAACATCCGCCATTGAGGCTTCAGGCCCCTTGTCCAACGGTGAAGAGTCGGCTCCAGCCATCCCTCCGATGCCAGCAGGAGAGCCAGACACAGGGGATGATGAACGAGTGTCCTCACTTTCAGTGTCCGGTTGAAGATAGCGAAACAAATTAGATTGTAGGGACTTGTCACCAGATTTCTTAGCTGCAGATGATTTCCCTCCCCTCTTAGTTTTCCCCATCAGCAGATGTTATACACCATAATATACAGTAAAACAGAGGAAAGTCACATAGGTGGATCAGAAGCACTCCATATCTGACTTGTAGAGTCCCCGTTGCGGTACGAGTGTCCCGGGCTATGTCATCAGCCACCAGACCCCATTGTATGCGGGTGATTCAGGGGGTTATGGCATGGGGCAAGGGTCTAATTCAAGGCATTAGAGCTGCAGGGGGGAGGTCTGAGTATTTTGTGAGACAAATTGACAGGTATCAGTCAGTAAATGCCCCTAAACACCAGGCACCCCAGGGAGCAGTTGAAGGTGGATGCAGCTGAAATAGTGCAGCAGCACTGGATGTGTAATAGGCTTATTGCAGTGAGAGAACCCAAGCCAGGGAGATCTCAGTCTCTGTGCAGCCAGTGTGTGCTGTTATGTATGAGTTAAAATGGCCACCGCAGCAGGGACAGGCAAGGAGGCACAGTGCTGCGTCTGGGACTTGCAGGCTCCTGGAGGGTTCCCCCGTAATGGAGAGGGGTCCTGGGAGGGTCTCCACGTCGTGGGGGGGTTGAGGGACGTCCACAGGGCACTGTACGGGTCCCGCCGCGGCCGCGTACCGGCCCGGAGCCTCCGCCGGGCCGTCTCCAAACTCAAAGCCCCGGCTTCAATGCGCGATGTAGGCCGCACTGCCGGAAAAGCCTGTACGGGCACGCCGCTGCACGGGGCCGCACTGCAGGTCACTGTCCGCCGTAGGCAGGCCTCAGGGGGGCAGTCAGATCCGGGGGGAACAGCAGGGAAGCAGATATTGGGGCGAAATATGCAGGAGCCCCGCTGCTGCACGTCTGCCTAGGGTTACAGCCAGGCCACGCCCCCCAAAGTGATATTTTTGATAGTCATATAAGATGGTATACGGTCCTTAGGTCAACCTTAAGAAGGTTGACACTTAATAGGTCGACCACTACTGGTGTACACACGATGGGGGTCATTCCGAGTTGATCGCTCGCTACCAGTTTTTACCAGCCGTGCAAACGCATTGTTGCCGCCCACTGGGGAGTGTATTTTTGCTTTGCAGAAGTGCGAACGCTTGTGCAGCAGAGCGCCTGCAAAATCGTTTTGTGCAAAACAAGACCAGCCCTGTAGTTACTCTTCGTGTGCGTTGATTCTAACGACGGAGGGACGGCTTTTGACATCACACCCCCGCCCAGCGAACGCCCAGCCACGCCTGCATTTTTTCTGCCACGCCTGCGTTTTTCCAAACACTCAGTCACGGTCAGTTGCCACCCAGAAACGCACACTTCATGTCAATCTCCTTGCGATCGTCTGTGCGTTTGGAATCGTCGCTAGAACCAGTGCAAAACCACAAAGGACTCTGTACCCGTATGTTGTGCGTGCGCATTGCGGTGCATACGCATGTGCAGAAATGCCATTTTTTAGCCTGATCGCTGAGAACTAGCAATCAACTCGGAATGGCCCCCATTAGGTCGACATTGTCATTAGGTTGACATAGACAAGGTTGACACGTGAAAAGGTCGACATGAGTTTTTCAAATTTTTTCCTTCTTTTTTTTGCTTTTTCAAACTTTACGATCCACGTGGACTACGATTGGGAATAGTAACCTGTGAAGGGACATGGTGCACTAATTGGGGTTCCCCGTCATTTTACAAAGAAAATGACACAAAAAACCCTATTAAAAAATATCATGTCGACCTTTTTACATGCCGACCTGACAACCATGTCGACATTTCCATGTGTCGACACCGTGCCCGCAGCGTGGTGAGCGCAGCGAGCCCGCAAGGGGCTCATTTGCGCTCGCCACGCTGTCGGTATGCCGGCGGTCGGGCTTCCGGCGCCGGTATGCTGGTCGCCGGGAGCCCAGCCGCCGTCATACCATACTACACCCCCCCCAATGTATGGGAGGAAAGAGAGAGGGAGACGGCACCAAGACTGTAGTCAAGAGAGTGCATAATGATATGCTTAAACTAATCTATATATATGTCTGTATATATATATATATATATATATATATATACACAGTAATATATATATATATATATATATATATATACAGTTGTGCTCATAAGTTTACATACCCTAGCAGAATTTGTGATTTTCTGGCCATTTGTCGGAGAATATGAATGATAACTCACAAACTTTTCTTTCACTCATAGTTAGTGGTTGGGTGAAGCCATTGATACCCCTTTTCCACTAGCTGTTTTTACCCGTGTTTTTGCACGGGGGCGCGCATCGACACTGGTTTTTAGTAGTGATGAGCGGGTTCGGTTTCTCGGAAACCGAACCCCCCCGAACTTCACCCTTTTTACACGGGTCCGAGCCATATTCGGATTCTCCCGTATGGCTCGGGTAACCCGAGCGCGCCCGAACGTCATCATCCCGCTGTCGGATTCTCGCGAGATTCGGATTCTATATAAGCAGCCGCGCGTCGCCGCCATTTTCACTCGTGCATTGGAAATGTTAGGGAGAGGACGTGGCTGGCGTCCTCTCCGTTTATGTTGATGCATTGCAAATATTTTGTGCTTGCTTATTACTTAATTGTGGGGACTGGGGAGCAGCTGTATATAGGAGGAGTACAGTGCAGAGTTTTGCTGACAGTGACCACCAGTAATACGTTGTCTGCCTGAAAAACACTCCATATCTGTGCTCAGTGTGCTGCATATATCTGTGCTCACACTGCTTAATTGTGGGGACTGGGGAGCAGCTGTATTATATAGCAGGAGTACAGTGCAGAGTTTTGCTGACAGTGACCACCAGTATACGTTGTCTGCCTGAAAAACACTCCATATCTGTGCTCAGTGTGCTGCTTTATTGCGGGGACTGGGGACCACCAGTATAATATTATATAGGAGGAGTACAGTGCACAGTTTTGCTGACCAGTGACCACCAGTATATAATATATAGCATTACGGTACAGTAGGCCACTGCTGTACCTACCTCTGTGTCGTCATTAAGTATACTAGTATCCATCTACATTCTATACCTGTGGTGCATTTTAGTTTTGCAGTTTGCTGACACAGTGACCACCAGTATATATAGCAGTACGGTACGGAAGGCCACTGCTGTACCTACCTCTGTGTCGTCATTAAGTATACTATCCATCTACATTCTATACCTGTGGTGCATTTTAGTTTTGCAGTTTGCTGACACAGTGACCACCAGTATATATAGCAGTACGGTACGGAAGGCCACTGCTGTACCTACCTCTGTGTCGTCATTAAGTATACTATCCATCTACATTCTATACCTGTGGTGCATTTTAGTTTTGCAGTTTGCTGACACAGTGACCACCAGTATACTATATATAGCAGTACGGTACGGAAGGCCACTGCTGTACCTACCTCTGTGTCGTCATTAAGTATACTATCCATCTACATTCTATACCTGTGGTGCATTTTAGTTTTGCAGTTTGCTGACACAGTGACCACCAGTATACTATATATAGCAGTACGGTACGGAAGGCCACTGCTGTACCTACCTCTGTGTCGTCATTAAGTATACCATCCATCTACATTCTATACCTGTGGTGCATTTTAGTTTTGCAGTTTTCTGACACAGTGACCACCAGTATATATAGCAGTACGGTACGGAAGGCCACTGCTGTACCTACCTCTGTGTCGTCATTAAGTATACTATCCATCTACATTCTATACCTGTGGTGCATTTTAGTTTTGCAGTTTGCTGACACAGTGACCACCAGTATATATAGCAGTACGGTACGGAAGGCCACTGCTGTACCTACCTCTGTGTCGTCATTAAGTATACTATCCATCTACATTCTATACCTGTGGTGCATTTTAGTTTTGCAGTTTGCCGACACAGTGACCACCAGTATACTATATATAGCAGTACGGTACGGAAGGCCACTGCTGTACCTACCTCTGTGTCGTCATTAAGTATACTATCCATCTACATTCTATACCTGTGGTGCATTTTAGTTTTGCAGTTTGCTGACACAGTGACCACCAGTATACTATATATAGCAGTACGGTACGGAAGGCCATTGTTGTACCTACCTCTGTGTCGTCATTAAGTATACTATCCATCTACATTCTATACCTGTGGTGCATTTTAGTTTTGCAGTTTGCTGACACAGTGACCACCAGTATATATAGCAGTACGGTACGGAAGGCCACTGCTGTACCTACCTCTGTGTCGTCAAGTATACTATCCATCCATACCTGTGGTGCATTTCAGTTTTGCACAGTTTGCTGACCACCAGTATATAATATATAGCATTACGGTACAGTAGGCCACTGCTCTACCTACCTCTGTGTCGTCAAGTATACTAGCTTAGTCACACAGCGACCTTGGTGCGCCTCTTTTTTTCTTTGCATCATGTGCTGTTTGGGGACAATTTTTTTGAAGTGCCATCCTGCCTGACACTGCAGTGCCACTCCTAGATGGGCCAGGTGTTTGAGTCGGCCACTTGTGTCGCTTATCTTAGTCACACAGCGACCTTGGTGCGCCTCTTTTTTTCTTTGCATCATGTGCTGTTTGGGGACAATTTTTTTGAAGTGCCATCCTGTCTGACACTGCAGTGCCACTCCTAGATGGGCCAGGTGTTCGTGTCGGCCACTTGTGTCGCTTAGCTTAGTCACACAGCGACCTTGGTGCGCCTCTTTTTTTCTTTGCATCATGTGCTGTTTGGGGACTATTTTTTTGAAGTGCCATCCTGCCTGACACTGCAGTGCCACTCCTAGATGGGCCAGGTGTTTGTGTCGGCCACTTGTGTCGCTTAGCTTAGCCATCCAGCGACCTCGGTGCAAATTTTAGGACTAAAAATAATATTGTGAGGTGTGAGGTGTTGAGAATAGACTGGAAATGAGTGGAAATTATGGTTATTGTGGTTAATAATACTATGGGATCAAAATGACCCCCAAATTCTATGATTTAAGCTGTTTTTTAGGGTTTTTTGAAAAAAACACCCGAATCCAAAACACACCCGAATCCGACAAAAAATTTTCGGTGAGGTTTTGCCAAAACGCGTCCGAATCCAAAACACAGCCGCGGAACCGAATCCAAAACCAAAACACAAAACCCGAAAAATGTCTGGTGCACATCACTAGTTTTTAGTAGGTGGAAACGGGTCAACACGGGTTGAGTGACCCGGGAATACTACCCGGCTATTTACCTGGGTAGAACACGGTAATGACACGGATAACGGTGCAGTGGAAACAGTCATTACACGTGTTTTCAGACCCGAGTAACGCTCTGAGACGCTGACTGGTGCTTCTGGGGCACTGGAAGATGATGTCATCCCTGGGAGACACGCTGGGCACATGCAGGCACCGCAGCAGCAAACAAACGCGGATGCACATCTATTGCAGCAGCTACAACACTACGCTGGGCACATGCAGGCACTGAGGCAGCTTGCAAACAAAACACTCTGAAGTCACGCTGGGTACATACAGATATTTTTATTGCAGCAGCTTTTATTGCAAACATTCTGCGACTCCATGCTAGACACAGCTACTGTACCGGCGTCCATTGCTGCAATGCTGTGAGCAGGCCCCACCCCTCCCTTTTGGTCCTTTTGATTACATCATCTTGATGAGACAGTAAAAAGTCCATTTGTAATGACAGCAATAGGCTTTTACGGAGCTTACCCGGGTTAGGTGGAAACAGATCAGACACGGGAATAACCCGTGTCGAAGTGTAGTGGAAACGGGGGAGCCGACACGGCTTGTAGCCGTGTTAAACATCCCGGATCGGACACGGTACGTAGGTGGAAAAGGGGTATTATTGTCAAACAACTGTGTTTACTCTTTTTAAATCATAATGACAACAGAAACTACCCAAATTGCCCTGATCAAAAGTTTACATACCCCAGTTCTTAATACCGTGTATTGCCCCCTTTAACATCAATGACAGCTTGAAGTCTTTTGTGGTAGTTGTGAATGAGGCTCTTTATTTTCTCAGATGGTAAAGCTGCCCATTCTTCTTGGCAAAAAGCCTCCAGTTCCTGAAAATTCTTGGGCTGTCTTGCGAATGTCGGTAACTATGGTCTTGCATGAACTGCACGTTTGAGATCTCCCCAGAGTGGCTCAATGATATTGAGGTCAGGAGACTGAGATGGCCACTCCAGAACCTTCACTTCATTCTGCTGTAGCCAATGACAGGTTGACTTGGCCTTGTGTTGTAGGTATGTGGATGTGTGTATGTACGTATGTTTTTATGTATGCATGTATGTATGTATGTATGTATGTATGTATGTATGTATGTGGGGTGGTATTCAGTATACCGGTGGTTGGGAACCCGGCGCACAGTATACCGGCGCCGTAATCCACCACGACCCCCCTGGAGGGAGAATAATAAGAATTTACTCACCGGTAATTCTATTTCTCATAGTCCATAGTGGATGCTGGGGACTCCGTAAGGACCATGGGGATTAGCGGCTCCGCAGGAGACTGGGCACAACTATAAAGAAAGCTTTTAGACTACTGGTGTGCACTGGCTCCTCCCACTAAGACCCTCCTCCAGACCTCAGTTAGGATACTGTGCCCGGAAGAGCTGACACAATAAGGAAGGATTTTGAATCCCGGGTAAGACTCATACCAGCCACACCGTATAACTCGTGATACAATACCCAGTTAACAGTATGACAACAACTGAGCCTCTCAACAGATGGCTCAACAATAACCCTTTAGTTAAGCAATAACTATATACAAGTATTGCAGACAATCCGCACTTGGGATGGGCGCCCAGCATCCACTACGGACTATGAGAAATAGAATTACCGGTGAGTAAATTCTTATTTTCTCTAACGTCCTAAGTGGATGCTGGGGACTCCGTAAGGACCATGGGGATTATACCAAAGCTCCCAAACGGGCGGGAGAGTGCGGATGACTCTGCAGCACCGAATGAGAGAACTCAAGGTCCTCCTCAGCCAGGGTATCAAATTTGTAGAATTTTGCAAACGTGTTTGCCCCTGACCAAGTTGCAGCTCGGCAAAGTTGAAGAGCCGAGACCCCTCGGGCAGCCGCCCAAGAAGAGCCCACCTTCCTCGTGGAATGGGCTTTTACTGATTTAGGATGCGGCAGTCCAGCCGCAGAATGTGCAAGCTGAATCGTACTACAGATCCAGCGAGCAATAGTCTGCTTTGAAGCAGGTGCACCCAACTTGTTGGGCGCATACAGGATAAAGAGCGAGTCAGTCTTTCTGACTCCAGCTGTCCTGGAAACATAAATTTTTAGGGCCCTGACTACATCCAACAACTTGGAAGCCTCCAAGTCATTTGTAGCTGCAGGCACCACGATAGGTTGGTTCAGATGAAAAGCTGATACCACTTTGGGGAGAAACTGGGGACGAGTCCTCAATTCTGCCCTATCCATATGGAAAATCAGATAAGGGCTTTTACATGACAAAGCCGCCAATTCTGATACACGCCTGGCCGAAGCCAAGGCCAACAACATGACCACTTTCCACGTGAGATATTTCAAATCCACGGTTTTCAGTGGCTCAAACCAATGTGACTTTAGGAAATCCAACACCACGTTGAGATCCCAAGGTGCCACTGGAGGCACAAAAGGGGGCTGAATATGCAGCACTCCCTTAACAAAAGTCTGAACTTCAGGTAGTAAAGCCAGTTCTCTCTGGAAGAAAATTGATAGAGCCGAAATCTGGACCTTAATGGAACCCAATTTAAGGCCCATAGTCACCTCTGACTGTAGGAAGTGCAGGAAACGGCCCAGCTGAAATTCTTCCGTTGGGGCCTTCCTGGCCTCACACCACGCAACATATTTCCGCCATATGCGGTGATAATGGTTTGCGGTTACTTCTTTCCTAGCTTTAATCAGCGTAGGAATGACTTCCTCCGGAATGCCCTTTTCCTTCAGGATCCGGTGTTCAACCGCCATGCCGTCAAACGCAGCCGCGGTAAGTCTTGGAACAGACAGGGCCCCTGCTGCAGCAGGTCTTGTCTGAGCGGTAGAGGCCATGGGTCCTCTGACATCATTTCTTGAAGTTCCGGGTACCACGCTCGTCTTGGCCAATCCGGAACAATGAGTATAGTTCTTACTCCTCTTCTCCTTATTATCCTCAGTACCTTTGGTATGAGAGGAAGAGGAGGGAACACATAAACCGATCGGTACACCCACGGTGTTACCAGAGCTTCCACAGCTATCGCCTGCGGGTCTCTCGACCTGGCGCAATATTTTCCTAGCTTTTTGTTTAGGCGGGACGCCATCATGTCGACCTGTGGCTTTTCCCACCGGTTTACAATCATTTGAAAGACTTCTGGATGAAGTCCCCACTCTCCCGGGTGGAGGTCGTGCCTGCTGAGGAAGTCTGCTTCCCAGTTGTCCACTCCCGGAATGAACACTGCTGACAGTGCTAACACGTGATTTTCCGCCCATCGGAGAATCCTTGTGGCTTCTGCCATCGCCGTCCTGCTTCTCGTGCCGCCCTGTCGATTTACATGGGCGACCGCCGTGATGTTGTCTGACTGGATCAGTACCAGCTGGTTTTGAAGCAGGGGTTTTGCCTGACTTAGGGCATTGTAAATGGCCCTCAGTTCCAGAATATTTATGTGCAGGGAAGTCTCCTGACTTGACCATAGTCCTTGGAAGTTTCTTCCCTGTGTGACTGCTCCCCAGCCTCGAAGGCTGGCATCCGTGGTCACCAGGACCCAGTCCTGTATGCCGAATCTGCGGCCCTCTTGAAGATGAGCACTCTGCAGCCACCACAGCAGAGACACCCGTGTCCTCGGAGACAGGGTTATCAGACGATGCATCTGAAGATGCGATCCGGACCACTTGTCCAACAGGTCCCACTGAAAGGTTCTTGCATGAAACCTGCCGAATGGAATTGCTTCGTAGGAAGCTACCATTTTTCCCAGGATCCGCGTGCAGTGATGCACCGACACCTGTTTTGGTTTTAGGAGGCCTCTGACTAGAGATGACAGCTCCTTGGCCTTCTCCTCCGAGAGAAACACTTTTCTCTGTTCTGTGTCCAGAACCATCCCTAGGAACAGCAGGCGTGTCGTAGGGACCAGCTGTGACTTTGGAATGTTTAGAATCCAGCCGTGCTGTTGTAGCACTTCCCGAGATAGTGCTACCCCGACCAACAACTGCTCTTTGGACCTCGCCTTTATCAGGAGATCGTCCAAGTACGGGATAATTAAAACTCCCTTTTTTCGAAGGAGTATCATCATTTTGGCCATTACCTTGGTAAAGACCCTCGGAGCCGTGGATAGACCGAACGGCAACGTCTGGAATTGGTAATGACAATCTTGTACCACAAATCTGAGGTACTCCTGGTGAGGATGGTAAATGGGGACATGTAGGGAAGCATCCTTGATGTCCAGTGATACCATGTAATCCCCCTCGTCCAGGCTTGCAATAACCGCCCTGAGCGATTCCATCTTGAACTTGAATTTTTTTATATATGTGTTCAAGGATTTCAAATTTAAAATGGGTCTCACCGAACCGTCCGGTTTCGGTACCACAAACATTGTGGAATAGTAACCCCTTCCTTGTTGAAGTAGGGGCACTTTTACTATCACTTGTTGTGAATACAGCTTGTGAATTGCCTGTAACACTGCCTCCCTGCCTGAGGGAGTGGTTGGCAAGGCAGATTTGAGGAAACGGCGGGGGGAGACGTCTCGAATTCCAGCTTGTACCCCTGAGATACTACTTGAAGGATCCAGGGATCCACCCGTGAGCGAGCCCACTGATTGCTGAAGTTTTTGAGACGGGCCCCCACCGTACCTGGCTCCGCCTGTGAAGCCCCAGCGTCATGCTGTGGACTTAGAGGAAGCGGGGGAGGACTTTTGCTCCTGGGAACTGGCTGTATGCTGCAGCTTCTTTCCCCTACCTCTGCCTCTGGGCAGAAAGGACGCGCCTTTAACCCGCTTGCCCCTATTGGGCCGAAAGGACTGTACCTGATAATACGGTGCTTTCTTTGGTTGTGAGGGAACATGGGGTAAAAATGTAGACTTCCCAGCTGTTGCTGTGGAAACGAGGTCCGAAAGACCATCCCCGAACAATTCCTCACCCTTATAAGGCAGAACTTCCATGTGTCGTTTGGAATCTGCATCTCCTGTCCACTGCCGAGTCCATAACCCTCTCCTGGCAGAAATGGACATTGCACTAATTTTGGATGCCAGCCGGCCAATATCCCTCTGTGCATCCCTCATGTATAAAAGTGCGTCTTTTATATGCTCTACGTTTAGCAATATAGTGTCCCTGTCTAGGGTATCTATATTTTCTGACAGGGAATCTGACCACACAGCAGCAGCACTGCACATCCAGGCTGAAGCTATAGCCGGTCTCAGTATAACACCTGTGTGTGTATATATAGATTTCAGGATAGCCTCCTGCTTTCTATCAGCAGATTCCTTCAGGGCGGCCGTATCCGGAGACGGTAGTGCCACCTTCTTTGACAAGCGTGTGAGCGCTTTATCCACCCTAGGGGATGTTTCCCAGCGTGACCTATCCTCTGGCGGGAAAGGCTACGCCATTAGTAACCTCTTAGAAATTACCAGCTTTTTATCAGGGGAAGCCCACGCTTCTTCACACACTTCATTTATCTCTTCAGATGGAGGAAAAGCTACTGGTAGTTTTTTCTCTCCAAACATTATACCCTTTTTTGTGGTACCTGGGGTAACATCAGAAATGTGCAACACATTTTTCATTGCCTCAATCATGTAACGTGTGGCCCTACTGGAAGTTACATTAGTCTCATCATCGTCGACACTGGAGTCAGTATCCATCTATGTCAGCCATCTGAGGTAGCGGGCGTTTTAGAGCCCCTGATGGCTTTTGAGACGCCTGGGCAGGCACAGGCTGAGAAGCCGGCTGTCCCACATTTGGTATGTCGTCAAACCTTTTATGTAAGGAGTCGAAACTATCACGTAATTCCTTCCTCAGCACCATCCACTCAGGTGTCGACCCCGCAGGGGGTGACATCACATTTACAGGCATCTGCTCCGCCTCCACATAAGCCTCCTCATCAAACATGTCGACACAACCGTACCGACACACCGCAAACACACAGGGAATGCTCTGACAGAGGACAGGACCCCACAAAGCCCTTTGGGGAGACAGAGAGAGAGTATGCCAGCACACACCAGAGCGCTATATAACACTGGGATCCCACTATCAATGAGTGTTTTCCCTTATAGCTGCTTTTTTATATATATCTTATATATATATATCTATACTGCGCCTAAATTTAGTGCCCCCCTCTCTTTTTTACCCTTCTGTAGCGTTCAGACTGCAGGGGAGAGCCAGGGAGCTTCCTTCCAGCGGAACTGTGAGGGAAAAATGGCGCCAGTGTGCTGAGGGAGAAGCCCCGCCCCCTTTTCGGTGGACTTTCTCCCGCTTTTTCTGGAATACTGGCAGGGGTAATTTTACATCTATATAGCCTCTAGGACTATATATGATGTAGATTTGCCAGCCAAGGTGTCATATATTGCCCTCAGGGCGCCCCCCCCCCCAGCGCCCTACACCCATCAGTGACCGGAGTGTGAGGTGTACATGAGGAGCAATGGCGCACAGCTGCAGTGCTGTGCGCTACCTTGGTGAAGACCGAAGTCTTCTGCCGCCGATTTTCCGGACCTCTTCGTTGCTTCTGGCTCTGTAAGGGGGACAGCGGCGCGGCTTCGGGAACGAACACCAAGGTCGGGTCCTGCGGTCGATCCCTCTGGAGCTAATGGTGTCCAGTAGCCTAAGAAGCCCAAACTACCACCTGTTAGGTAGGTTCGCTTCTTCTTCCCTTAGTCCCTCGCTGCAGTGAGTCTGTTGCCAGCAGATCTCACTGTAAAATAAAAAAACTAAATATACTTTCTTTCTAGCAGCTCAGGAGAGCCCCTAGTGTGCATCCAGCTCAGCCGGGCACAAGAATCTAACTGAAGTCTGGAGGAGGGTCTTAGTGGGAGGAGCCAGTGCACAGTCTAAAAGCTTTCTTTATAGTTGTGCCCAGTCTCCTGCGGAGCCGCTAATCCCCATGGTCCTTACGGAGTCCCCAGCATCCACTTAGGACGTTAGAGAAATATAGCGTGGCTGCAGCGTGGCTAGCGCAGCGAGCCAGCAAGGGGCTCATTGGCACTCACCCTGCTGTCGGCAAGCCGGTGGTCGGGAGCCCGCCGCCGGTATGCTGGTCGCCGGGGACCCGGCCGCCGGCAACTCATACCACACCCTGTATGTGTATATGTATGTTTCAGCATAACTCCGGAATGCCTGCAGCAATTTACACCAAACTTGGGACACATATGACTTACAATATGGGAATAAACACTGTCAAACACCCCTAGCACATCTAGGGGTTGGACGGAAGCACAGAGTATTTCAGGAGACAGCATAACTCCGGAATGTCTGGACCAATTTACACCCAACTTGCTACACATGTGACTTACAATCGGGGAACAAACACTGTGTGGGTAAGACACCCCTAGGGGTTAGGCAGCACAGAGTATTTCAGCAGACAGCATAACTCTGGAATGCCTGGTGCAATTTACACTAAACTTGGTACACATATGACTTACACTCTGGGAACAAACACTGTGGTGGTAACACACCCCTAGGGGTGGGCCAGCAGCACAGACTATATCAGGACATGCATTATATGTCAGTGACGACAGGGCTTCATGTGACAGTGGCAGTGACATGATGTGAGGAGGGGAATGGAGGTAGCAAGAAGCCACACACTGAGAGTTACATAGTGGGAGGAGCAGGGTCCCCAGCAGCACAGAGTATATCAGGAGATAGATAATGTGCTGTCCTATATAAGAAACTGTAAATAAATTGATCATTTCACTGGGGCACCGACATGATGTGAGGAGGGCAATGGAGGCAGCAGGAAGCCACAGACTGAGAGTTGTATAGTGGGAAGAGCAGGGTCCCTTGGGGAACAAAAAAGGGGTCCGGCCACTACACAAAGTGGGACAGGGAAGCAAGATAAGCCTATATACTATATCTCCAACCAACGTAAATTAACGAACAAGTATTATTCTAATTTACCATCCTCATCCCGTAGCGAAGCACGGGTATTCAGTTAGTATTTAATATAACAGGCACGAAGATTCACACCTTAAACCGATTAATGCGCAGCCATCGTCAGGGCTTATCCGCAAATTGGCGTATAAACAACACTTAGCGAGGCTTTAGGGTCATTGATCCCTATTTTATTATACCATTGTTCAGCCACTACAGCATTAAAGTCCAACAAGCCTGGGACATCTTTCCTAGTGTGTCAGAGACTGGGGTCAATGGCGACCTCAAATCTGTTATCAATTACATAGGCCAGCAACACAAAGCTGCATAGCAATGCATACACAGTAAGCTTCAGGGGGATGTAGTCATGTTACTGGAGGTCGGGATCACGGCGGGCAGCATACCGATGCCAGGATCCAACCGCCAGAATGCCAGCAGGGTGCCCAGGGCTATTCCCATTATGTTATCATAATCCATTTAATTAATAAATCACAGAAATATAGCATATCCATTGGGCCATATAACCATCAGCTCACTCCACATACCTACCCCACTGAGACTGGATGGTGATGATCGGGTATGGGTCATTAGGTCGACCACATATAGGTCGACAGTCATTAGGTCGACCACTATTGGTCGACTTGCATTAGGTCAACATGGTCACTAGGTCGACATGGAAAAAGGTTGACATGAGTTTTTTAAACTTTTTGGTGTTGTTTTCTTTGAAAAGAGACGGGGAACCCCAATTGGTGCACAGTGTCCCCACGCATGGCTCGCCATGCTTCGGGCAAGGTGCCTCATCCGCTACTGCTGCGCTTGGCACAGGTTAATATTCCCAACTGTAATCCACGTGGATCGTAAAGTATGAAAAGATCAAGAAAATGGAAAAAAAAGTGAAAAACGCATATCGACCTTTTTCCATGTCGACCTAATGACCGTATCCCGTGATGATCCACCTCAGCACCTTCATAATGATAAACCACTGCAGTGATCGCAATCCTTTTTTTTTTATTTTCTTTTTCTGGCCATTCCTTCAATGTAGCATTTGTGATGTATGGGCACACACCCCTCCATAAGGTCTGACTAGCCTATACCTCCCTGTGCAGCAGGGTGTTACAGCTCATATACAGCACATGCAGGTAATAATGCTATATTCTCCCAGTCCCAGTAACTGGATGACGGATACAGGGGGCAGTATGTGAGACTTTCCCCTCCAGTCCAGGCACCAATAACTCCAGTGTCATTTGTGGGGCAATATCTGAGGCTTAATGGCGGCACAGGTAAGCACCCCAGGGAGACAGTGTCATTCCTGTCAGGAAGATGGCAGCTATGTAGCAACAGGTGAGAGCAGCCCTGGCTGCGGTGTGTAATGAGGGGGATACAGCGCACACAGCAGCAGCCAGGCAGGGATGCAGAGCCCCTTCCTTCTGCGCCGCAGCCAGGGAGGCGGGGAGAGAGAGAGAGAGGGGGATCCTATTAATTAGCGCTGCAGCCGCCGCTGGGGGAGCTCAGGGAGGGGCGGGCACACAGATTACACCCGGCCGGGGAGAAAGGGACGTGTAGCAGCAGCAGCAGCGAGATCACAGTCACACACCGAGCACACAGCCCGGGGAGCAGACAGACGGACACAGCCCGAGCCCCTTCTCCCCCCCTGGATTCTCGGCCTTCCGTCCCGAGGTGAGTGTTCGGCAGTGCCGACGGCCAGGTGAGGGAGTGGGCGCTGTGCTGGCGGAAGGGGAGTAGAGGGTTAAGTGCAGGGGGCCTGTGCTACTACTTGGTGTAGGGCAAAGTGAGTGTACACTCTGCTAGTGACGGGAGGAGGAGGGAGGGTTATGGAGATGAGTGCAGGGGGTCTGTGTAACTGCTAATGCTAGCGCCTGCTGGGTGAGTGTGTACTCGGCTAGTGACAGAGGGTAGGGGGCTGAGTGCAGGGGGTTCTGTGCCGCTGCTTGGTGAGTGCAGGGGGTCTATGCTGCTGCTTGGAGACCGCCAGGGTGAGTGCAGGGGGTCTATGCTGCTGCTTTTAGACCACCAGGGTGAGTGTAGGTGATCCGGGCTGCTGCTTAGAGACCGCCAGGGTGAATGCAGGTGGGCTATGCTGCTGCTTGGAGGCGGCCAGGGTGAGCGCAGGGGTTCTGGGCTGCTGCTTGGAGGCGGCCAGGGTGAGCGCAGGGGTTCTGGGCCGCTGGTTGGACTCAGCCAGGGTGCGCTTGCGGGGGGTCTGGGCTGCTGGTTGGAGGCGACCAGGGTGCGCTTGCGGGGGGTCTGGGCCGCTGGTTGGAGGCGACCAGGGTGCGCTTGCGGGGGGTCTGGGCCGCTGGTTGGAGGCGACCAGGGTGCGCTTGCGGGGGGTCTGGGCCGCTGGTTGGAGGCGACCAGGGTGCGCTTGCGGGGGGTCTGGGCCGCTGGTTGGAGGCGACCAGGGTGCGCTTGCGGGGGGTCTGGGCCGCTGGTTGGAGGCGACCAGGGTGCGCTTGCGGGGGGTCTGGGCCGCTGGTTGGAGGCGACCAGGGTGCGCTTGCGGGGGGTCTGGGCCGCTGGTTGGAGGCGACCAGGGTGCGCATGCGGGGGGTCTGGGCCGCTGGTTGGAGGCGACCAGGGTGCGCATGCGGGGGGTCTGGGCCGCTGGTTGGAGGCGACCAGGGTGCGCTTGCGGGGGGTCTGGGCCGCTGGTTGGAGGCGACCAGGGTGCGCTTGCGGGGGGTCTGGGCCGCTGGTTGGAGGCGACCAGGGTGCGCTTGCGGGGGGTCTGGGCCGCTGGTTGGAGGCGACCAGGGTGCGCTTGCGGGGGGTCTGGGCCGCTGGTTGGAGGCGACCAGGGTGCGCTTGCGGGGGGTCTGGGCCGCTGGTTGGAGGCGACCAGGGTGCGCTTGCGGGGGGTCTGGGCCGCTGGTTGGAGGCGACCAGGGTGCGCTTGCGGGGGGTCTGGGCCGCTGGTTGGAGGCGACCAGGGTGCGCTTGCGGGGGGTCTGGGCCGCTGGTTGGAGGCGACCAGGGTGCGCTTGCGGGGGGTCTGGGCCGCTGGTTGGAGGCGACCAGGGTGCGCTTGCGGGGGGTCTGGGCCGCTGGTTGGAGGCGACCAGGGTGCGCTTGCGGGGGGTCTGGGCCGCTGGTTGGAGGCGACCAGGGTGCGCTTGCGGGGGGTCTGGGCCGCTGGTTGGAGGCGACCAGGGTGCGCTTGCGGGGGGTCTGGGCCGCTGGTTGGAGGCGACCAGGGTGCGCTTGCGGGGGGTCTGGGCCGCTGGTTGGAGGCGACCAGGGTGCGCTTGCGGGGGGTCTGGGCCGCTGGTTGGAGGCGACCAGGGTGCGCTTGCGGGGGGTCTGGGCCGCTGGTTGGAGGCGACCAGGGTGCGCTTGCGGGGGTCTGGGCCGCTGGTTGGAGGCGGCCAGGGTGCGCTTGCGGGGGGTCTGGGCCGCTGGTTGGAGGCGGCCAGGGTGCGCTTGTGGGGGGGTATGGGCCGCTGGTTGGAGATCATCAGGATGAGTGCAAGGTATCTGGGCCGCTGCATGGAGACCGCTAGGGTGAATGTAGGGGCTCTAGAGGTGAAATGCAAGCTGAGAGTAGGGAGGTGGAAGGCAAGGTGTCATTGTAGCAGTGTCTAGGTTTAGAGAGCAATACTTGGGGGCATGCCCGAAAAGGTATAAATGGAGACTGGATCGATGAATGATGTCAGGGAGTGACAGCTTCTATATTAGCAGGTGAAATGGTGTGACTTCATAGAGCAGGCATGTCCAAACTGTGGCCCTCCAGCTGTTGAGAAACTACTATCAGGTCATGCTGGGATATGTAGTTTCACAACAGCTGGAGGGACGCAGTTTGGACATGCCTGGCATAGAGTGTAGTATAACGAGTAAGAGCATGTAGGTTGGTGGGGGCGAGTATTAAGCGTTTAGGGCAGGCATTCCCAACCACAGTCCTCAAGGCACACTAACAGTGCATGTTTTAGTGATATCCAGGCTTCAGCACAGGTGACTTAATTAGTAGCTCAGTTATGTTGACTTAACCATCTGTGCTGCAGCCTGGATATCACTAAAACCTGCACTGTTGGTGTGCCTTGAGGACCGTGGTTGGGAATGCCTGGTCTAGGGAGTATTAGGAAAGTGCTGTGATGTACAGGTGGGTATGGAAGTGACCAGCAGATTACTATGGTAAAGTTAGGGTGCAATAAGGTAAGATTTATCTCCTTCCCCTACTAATCTAGATTAGAAGCAGAACATATTGTCACACTTAATTTATGTACCAAAAAGTTACTATGTTTGGATGGTGCCTCTCTGAGCACGTCCATGGGTGACTGGACCTGTATTACTGCCTTACATCGGGGACAGCCTCTATTGCAGAGGTTCCCAAACAGTGCCCTAGCGGTCCAGCTTTTAAGGATAACCATGCATGGGCACAGGTGACTTAATTAGTACCACAGTCGATTTGATTTAACTACCTATGCTCAGCCACAGATATCCTTAAAACCTGGGCTGTGAGGGTTCCTTGAGGGCAGAGTTTGGGAGCCTCTGCTCTATGGTGTAAATGCGGATGGTGTCCTATTTAATCTGGATGTGAATTCCTTTACTGGAACTTTCTTTGAGCAAGTTATTTCTCAGGAATTTCTGGTGTCTGTTCCTTATTTCTTGCAGCTCAGGATGTTGTACTAAACAATAAAACGGAGTACAATGGGCTGTAAGTTATTAATAAGGTGAGGAAAGCATGCCCACAGTATGAATTGGAGCGCAACTGACCTAGGCTAGGTGCCCACTGCGGACTGTGATGAGTGTTTTTTTTATTTTGTGTTTAACATGTTGCTGGAAATGTAATTAGAGATCTGTCCTGTATGTTTTTAATACTTAATGATATATATATAATATATATTTTTTTTTTTACTTTTTCTTTAAACTTTCATTTATTAAGAAATTCAAAGTACTGTGGAATTGGAATCCAATTAGCTGCTGGGTTTGCTGCAAACGCTCCGGGTTCCACGCCAAGAGCTATTCGATAAAATAGCCTTTTACTTGCACATTACACACTGGGTTAATCTATGAGAAATACGTAATCAATGGGTGTTCAGCCCCAAGGTGCCTTTTATTGCGGACTTTTCCTCGCAGCTCCTGAAGCTGTGAGGAAAAGGCCACTTCTTTGGCTTAATACGTGGGGTAAACCCTGCAAATTGAATCTCCTGACGTGAGTAAATGTATGTATTTATATTTTAAGTTAAATCGTTTTTATTGGTAACTTAAGAAAACGTAACATAATGAAAAAAAGACACAGCGAATTATACAAATTATAAATAAGTCAGTGCAGGGTAAATACAGTACACAGTAAAAAAAAAAAAATATGGAAAAGGGTCATAAACAGATTATAAAACTAGATAAGACATTGAGCCAATATTATGTATAATCAAATCAACCATTCTATGGTGTGCAGACTCAGGCCAACAGAATATAAACAGTCAATAAACAGCATACTCGTAAAACACTACTGTCCCGGCGGAGGCCGCGTAGATTCCAAATCTCATGATACTTTTGAGCAGCATTCCTAGCGCTGTGTAAGAACTTTTCATGGTCTGCAGTGTAATTTTACAAAAGCTTGCCATAGATATAGGGTAGGGGATCTGCCACAAGCCAAGTTCTAGCTATTACAACCTTGGCCAGAGTGGTAAGGCACATAATATATAAAGCATTATGAAAAGTCTCTTTAAGTGCGATACCAAAGAGGGGCGAGATCAGTAGCCGTATATCTGACACAATCCCAAACACTCTCCCAAAACTGAAGGACGCCTGGACTCTTCCATAGCACTTGCTAGAAGGCACCATCAATGGAACCGCACTTGGGACAAACTGAGTCAGCTTGGAGATCCATAGCATGTACAGGTACAGGGGAGCAAAATACTCTGCGTAGGATATAAAAATGAATTTGTTGGAAAGCAGTGGCGTCCCTTGTGCAGCCAGTAATCTATTCCAAATTCTTGTTAGACAGAGCAGTGATATCAACCTCCCATTTTACCTTCAAAGGCAACAACCAATCCAGGAGGGACTAAGAATTAAAGACTGTAATATAAGGATGAAATTAATTTAGAAGAACTGAACCTCTGCAAAGTAGTCTTAAGCAGGGAATCGCATAGCTGTGGCTGTACTGGGCAGATAAAGCATGGCAAAGTTGAAGAAAACGATAAAAGGCAGTTTGAAGAAGCCCAGAATCTTACATAGTTGTTGGAAAGATCTCAAATGGCCATCATAGTAAACCTGTCCAATGATGACACCATATCGTAACCAAAAGTTACTAGTACTCATCTTGCCCAGTTCAGAGAAGGTCACATTGAACCACAACGGAGTTTGTGTGAAACACCATAATAGCAAGGCTTGTCTGATCAGTGGAGCAACACTGGATGATCTAACACATTGTTAACAAACCCTGTAGAGGAGTAAAGCTGGGTACACACTAGAGCGACAGGGATTTGTTCCGACGTCTGAACGAATTCCCCGTCAGCCCTAGACCGTGTGTACACACTGGGGCGATGTTAATGAAGGTCGGAACAAACATGTTCAGCCCTTCATAAGCATAAAACAGGAAGCTAGCGACAATGCTTGGTTTTATGAGCATCGCATAGAACCAAGCGTCCATTGCTAGTGTCCGCGGGAGCCCGCAATCCCTCATACACACTGAGTGATGTTGGTAACATGTTACGAAATGGCATATTGTGCCGACATCACTGTAGTGTGTACCCAGCTGGGGAGACCCCGTATGCTCAGCAAGAAACCCCTCCAGTGCACTAGCCCAACAATCTTGCAGTCATTCCCGCATACAAGTTGGTTGAGAAGGCTACATGATACAACTTTAAGTTGGGGAGAGCCAAACCACCTGAACCTTCAGCTTGACATAATGGGGGCAATTCAATTGTGACGTGTGCCCCCTGCTGGCCGTCTATAGAAATAGATGCTATTCAATTGTGGCTCTGATCAGTTTCATTAACCACACACTTTTCCTCACAGCATCTGGAGGTGCGAGAAAAATTGTGTGAAGTCTGTAGTTTGGGCGCCCAGTCAAGGTCTTTAGATGGGTTTAGCCGATTTGCGCAGCTAAACTCTGAGCTGTTATTCGCATTAAATGCGGCCTTATGACCGTCACTGACGTCCTGAAGCAGAGAATCCAAGTATGCTTGCCCTGCCTTGTAACCCTCCCCGGTGGTGCCTAAACCCAACAGTCTTTTCCCTGCAGCCTATCCCTCCCCGGTGATGCATAAATCTAACCACCCCCTCCCTGCAGCCTAACTCTATCTCTCTCATACCCCCCCCCCCCCTTCCCTCTCCTCCTCCCCCCTCCCTGGGGATGCATGAACCTTACTTTCCCACAGCCTAAGCCTCAACCCCCCCCCCCCCCCCCCCCCCCTGTCAGCGGTATTTCGAGCAGTGTCGGGACGATGAACACCCGTATGCTTACCAGATTCCCTCAAAATACCTAATGCTCATACCTTGATGTTTAGCATGTGCATTTGTAACGTAGTGGAGTGCAAGCTACTGTGTGTATTTATTTTCATTGTGAAAGGTGGTAAAGCAAGTCTGTCTGTGGGTATTACTGATAGGAAGTTGGCTGTCTGTAGGGGAATAACTAACCCCTCACATGATCGCACATTTTATTTCAAATATATACAGTCTTTTTAAGCTTCTGGTCTGAAACGTTTACCCCGCATTAATAGCTTATAACACTCTTACTGTCATGTTTCAGCTAAGGCGTAAGGCAGCGGCAGTGTATGACGTGCCCAGTTACTGTGTGTACCTGTAAGAGCCGTTGTGTGGCCAGTGAGGTCAGGCTGACAGCGGTGTAATCTGGCTGAATGGAGATATGTGCAATCAGCTGATGACAAGGTTTTACAATGTGTGTTAGTTTATATATTGTGTGATTGTTGGTTTTTGTTTTTTTTAATATATATAATTTTCTCTACATTACCTCACATGGCAATGTGTGTATGTACATACATAAATGAGAATTTTTGCGGTTTAGCATAATTCATTCATTTAAAACTGTAATCCTTTGTAAGGCTAAACCAGCCTGGTTGTCTTTTTAATTATTGTCCTTTAAACGGGATGCAGTTAAAATGCCGGCTGTCGGGATATCGGCGTTCAGGATACTGACGCAGGGCTGTTCCCACTTGTCTGTGTCCACGTCACCCATAGAGTGGGAATAGATCCTGTGGCAAGCGCAGCGAGTCACCGAGCCCACATGGGGACTCTTAGTGTTCGCCCTGCTGCTGGCATTCTGGCGGGCGGGATTCCGCTGTTGGAGTATTGACAGCCGGCATTCCGTCCACCGGACATGTAATCCCTTTCAGTCTATGGGCTACATTGCTATAATTTCACCAGTCCCTACATCTCGCAGGCTTTAATGTACGGGCTTTAGTTTCCTCTCACAATCCAACACCATGCTTTATAGGTAAATGTTATCATAGTTCAGAATTTTAGGGGGTGATTTATCAAGTGGAGAAGTTGCCCATAGCAACCAGTCAATGTCTAGCTATCATTTTATAGCATATACTTGATAAAAGCTTTCTCAAATCTGGTTGCTATGGGCAACTTCTCCTTGGGTCCACTTCTTTTCACTGCTTGGTACATCATCCCCTATGTCTGGGAGCTCAGCTGAGCAGGGTTTGATGTGCATGAATTTTCTCTGAAGTGATGTTGTCAGCTTGCTATATAAAGATATATTTATTATGTATCCAGACATCCATTGGCTTTCATTCATGTGATGTCGCTATACAGCTAAAAGCATGTAATTATAGGCTAAGGAACATTGGGGCATATTTAGCGAGTGATTGTTAAATGGTGCACCAGCCAATCGGCTCCTAACTGTCCTTTTTGAAACACATGACAGGCGCTGGTTGGTTGGAGACACATTTAACATTTGTAACGATCGTTAGCTAGAATATCACTCGTTAAGTCTGCCCATTGTTTCCTGGTTACACACACTGACACCCCTTGTATATCAAAAATGCTGGGTTGCACCCGGAATGTTTGAAGACTGCTCTAACCCGGCTGAGACCTCTTTCAGACTGGCGGCAGGACCCGGCTTATTGCCGGGCTGGTGATGCCACTACGCACATGCAGTGTCTGTGCTTGGAAAGGAGATTATCTCCAAGCGCCAGCTCTTCCTATCCTTCCTGGGAAAAACCCTGCATCCTAGCAATGTCTGTTTCCTGGGTCGCTGGGCCCGGGTTGAGCTGTTTCCAATGACAGAAATTCCAGGTTCACGTGCAATAAGCAGAATTTTAGTGGCAGTGGAAAAGAGGTATAAAACTGCTGGTATATCAGGATGTGAATTAGTTTGATTGGATTCTAATGATTTGGCTGAACTGAAATCCGGGAACAAATCCTTGTTTAATAAAATGTCGCTGAGTTCTGTAATTGGTGCGTCACATGGCCAGCAGCGTGTTTCTGTTTGGGTGTAATAGTCAGCTAATTTCACATTATTATGGCTTTGTACGGAAGATTTGTGTGTGGGTTTTTTTTTGTTTGTTTGTTTGTTTTTTTGGATCCCCCCCCCTACCCGGTTACCCAATTAGGCACATGTTGAAATTTCTTTACAACCTTATTGCCATCACTATAGCTGGCCATACTCCTAAAGAGTTTGTCTGATCTGGCTGGTTGAATCGAAAATCTGGTAATGTATGGGAGCAAATGTCAATTGACCATTTGCTCCCCAACACTGAAACTAACGACAAAAATGGTCAATCAGACAAATTAGTTGAATCCATTTGATTTAACCAATTTGTCTGAAAGACAGTTTTTGTCAGTTTTCCGGCATTTCAGAGCAAATGGTCAATTGTCATTTGCTCCCATACATTACCAAATTTTCATTTCAACCAGCCAGATCGGACAAATCTTTAGTTGTTTGGCCGGCTTAAGGCGCATGTGTGGTTTGATTGTGATGCTATTTTGGCATGCAGGTTTTACAGATGTAAAAAAGGCTTTATTTTGTGGTTTGCATGAAAGTGGTTTCAAACCATTAGATAAAGTATATTTCAGTGTCTACACATATAGTTCAGTATATGTGCTGACAGAATTTGGTTTTGCACTGTTTCCCCTGTGTATACCAGAAAAATTTCAATAGTTCTGCCCCCAAAAAGGTGAAATTTCCTCATTTAAATGAGGGTGTAGAGTGAAGCTGGATGATCGTCTCTTGGCCCCTTCATTATCTACTGCTGCCGGTAGAATATATTATATTGGTAAAAACACGTGCAAAATATTGAAATGCATTACTAAAACATTAGCCGCCATCATTACATGCCTAACAATGGCATGTACCCACCAGTTCTAAACCTTACAAGTGTATTACATCAGGGAAACTTATAATGGAAGCAAGTGAAATTGGCAGCCATTACAATACTGCACTTGAATGCCAACACATCTGTCATCAGGCTGGAAACCATGGCATGTACGAACCAGATAGGTTACTGGTGGCCATCACTATTGATGTTTGACTCCACCGAATCATCCATAGCAGTGCCTATTATGGTTATCCCTGGTCAGGAAGTATGGGATGGTATCTTAGTTAAGGCATGTAACTTCTGATGAACAGTTGGCCTCCTCTCCTAATCAGCTTCACTCTTAGAATCTATTATATATGATAGGAGAGCGTAAATGGAAGCTATAATTCCCTGAACTAGGAGCCTATAGTAACACAAAGATTATAGGGCAGACAGAACAGAGCGGTATAGCACTAGCCAGGGAGCCTACAAAATGTCTTATTTGGAAACATATAAATGGGTTTTAGTCCGATGTTACATTTTATTATGTCGGGTAGCGACATACAGACACATCTAAAATATCTATAACATAGCGTATATTTCTACTAATCCAGGGCCAGGAGCATAATTGAGAATTGGCCTGATGGGAAGATAGGATTATCCCATAAAGGGGTTAGGAGGATGAGAGGAGTTTGAAATGGTGGGCACAGTAGTCCCAGGTCTGGCACAGGAAATTAAGGACCAGATGTAAACTAATTCAGGAGGACCAGGACTTGGAGGGTATCGGGAGCTGAGAGGACAATGAGGTGACATGACTCGGGTCCTTCTCCAGTTGAAGCCACTTAAGAGTGGAGGTGGGGACGAACCAGGCAATAGCTTGACTCAAATGAGAGGCTAGATAGCATAGACTGATATCTGGGAAGCCCCTACACCACGGGTTTCTGTAGGACCCATGTGGCCAGAGACCCCCCAGCCACATGTGTAATGGCAGCTGCAGCGCTGAAGGGATTAACCCTCAGATGCCATGCTCCATTTTAAAAGCACAATGGGCATTAGGTGCCATTTTGAAAAGGAACACTTGGCTCTAGGCACCATGCACTATACATGACAAAGTATGTTTAATTATGTGTTTTAACATATCATATGTAGTGCTCTGTGCGCAATTGTAGGATTGCATGTTTAAATGTATTTATATTTAATATGTGCTCACATGTATTTTAAAGGGAAAAATGCACTTACTACTGTATATATGTCTGAATAAGCATCCCCTATTTTCTATGACTAGAAAATGGCATGCTAATTGCCCGCTACTAGCAGATGTGTGAATGACCAAACCTTTTGAGGTTGGGTAGTGCACAGCAGGTAAATGCTGGTAGTGTGAGTTCCTCAGGGAAAGATGTTAATCACGGGGGATTTCCTTATTACATATGTAAAGTGGTATGGGTTTGGAATCTGTATTTCTCTGACGTCCTAGTTGATGCTGGGGACTCCGTCAGGACCATGGGGAATAGCGGCTCCGCAGGAGACAGGGCACAAAATTTAAAAGTTTGACCACTAGGTGGTGTGTACTGGCTCCTCCCCCTATGACCCTCCTCCAAGCCTCAGTTAGGTTTTTGTGCCCGTCCGAGCAGGGTGCAATCTAGGTGGCTCTCATAAAGAGCTGCTTAGAGTAAAAGTTTTGATAGTTTTATTATTTTCAGTGAGTCCTGCTGGCAACAGGCTCACTGCAACGAGGGACCTAGGGGAGAAGAAGTGAACTCACCTGCGTGCAGGATGGATTTGCTTCTTAGGCTACTGGACACTAGCTCCAGAGGGACGATCACAGGTACAGCCTGGATGGGTCACCGGAGCCGCGCCGCCGACCCCCTTGCAGATGCCGAAGTAAGAAGAGGTCCAGAAACCGGCGGCTGAAGGCTTTTCAGTCTTCATGAGGTAGCGCACAGCACTGCAGCTGTGCGCCATTGTGCTCAGGCACACTTCACACCGGCGGTCACTGAGGGTGCAGGGCGCTGGGGGGGGCGCCCTGGGCAGCAATGTTAATACCTTTCTGGCTAAAAAGAATACATCACATATAGTCCATGAGGCTATATGGATGTATTTCACCCCTGCCAGGTCTCAGAAAAACCGGGAGAAGAGCCCGCCGGAATAGGGGGCGGGGCCTATCTCCTCAGCACACAGCGCCATTTTCCTACACAGCTCTGCTGCTAGGAAAGCTCCCAGGCTCTCCCCTGCACTGCACTATAGAAACAGGGTAAAAAAACAGAGAGGGGGGGCATTTTTTGGCGATATTATATATATTTAAGCAGCTATAAGGAAACAACACTTATATAAGGTTGTTCCTATATAATTATAGCGCTTTGGTGTGTGCTGGCAAACTCTCCCTCTGTCTCCCCAAAGGGCTAGTGGGGTCCTGGCTTCTATCAGAGCATTCCCTGTGTGTCTGCTGTGTGTCGGTACGTGTGTGTCGACATGTATGAGGACGATGTTGGTGTGGAGGCGGAGCAATTGCCGGTAATGGTGATATCACCCCCTAGGGAGTCGACACCGGAATGGATGGCTTTGTTTATGGAATTACGTGATAATGTCAGCACGCTGCAAAAGTCGGTTGACGACATGAGACGACCGGCAAACCAGTTAGTACCTGTACAGGCGTCTCAAACACCGTCAGGGGCTGTAAAACGCCCTTTGCCTCAGTCGGTCGACACAGACCCAGACACGGACACCGAATCTAGTGTCGACGGTGAAGAAACGAACGTATTTTCCAGTAGGGCCACACGTTATATGATCACGGCAATGAAGGAGGCTTTGCATATCTCTGATACTGCAAGTACCACAAAAAGGGGTATTATGTGGGGTCTGAAAAAACTACCTGTAGTTTTTCCTGAATCAGAGGAATTGAATGACGTGTGTGATGAAGCGTGGGTTACCCCTGATAAAAAACTGCTAATTTCAAAGAAGTTATTGGCGTTATACCCTTTCCCGCCAGAGGTTAGGGCGCGCTGGGAAACACCCCCTAGGGTGGACAAGGCGCTCACACGTTTATCCAAACAAGTGGCGTTACCGTCTCCTGATACGGCCGCCCTCAAGGATCCAGCTGATAGGAGGCTGGAAAATACTCTAAAAAGTATATACACACATACTGGTGTTATACTGCGACCAGCAATCACCTCAGCCTGGATGTGCAGTGCTGGGGTGGCTTGGTCGGATTCCCTGACTGAAAATATTGATACCCTGGATAGGGACAGTATTTTATTGACTATAGAGCAATTAAAGGATGCATTCCTTTATATGCGAGATGCACAGAGGGATATCTGCACTCTGGCATCAAGAGTAAGTGCGATGTCCATATCTGCCAGAAGAAGTCTATGGACACGACAGTGGTCAGGCGATGCGGATTCCAAACGGCATATGGAAGTATTGCCGTATAAAGGGGAGGAATTATTTGGGGTCTGTCTATCGGATTTGGTAGCCACGGCAACAGCCGGGAAGTCCACCTTTTTACCTCAAGTCCCCTCCCAGCAGAAAAAGACGCAGTCTTTTCAGCCGCAGTCCTTTCGTTCCTATAAGAACAAGCGAGCAAAAGGACATTCATATTTGCCCCGAGGCAAAGGAAAGAGTAAGAGACTGCAGCAAGCAGCCCCTTCCCAGGAGCAGAAGTCCTCCCTGGCTTCTGCAAAGGCCTCAGCATGACGCTGGGACCTTACAAGCGGACTCGGGGGCGGTGGGGGGGTCGCCTCAAGAATTTCAGCGCACAGTGGGCTCACTCGCAGGTGGACCCCTGGATCCTGCAGGTAGTATCTCAGGGTTACAGGTTGGAATTCGAGAAGTCTCCCCCTCGCCGGTTCCTAAAATCTGCTTTGCCAACGTCTCCCTCAGACAGGGCGACGGTATTGGAAGCCATTCACAAGCTGTATTCTCAGCAGGTGATAATCAAGGTACCCCTTCTACAACAGGGAAAGGGGTATTACTCCACGCTATTTGTGGTACCGAAGCCGGACGGCTCGGTAAGACCTATTCTAAATCTGAAATCTCTGAACCTGTACATACAAAAATTCAAGTTCAAGATGGAGTCACTCAGAGCAGTGATAGCGAATCTGGAAGAAGGGGATTTTATGGTGTCCTTGGACATCAAGGATGCTTACCTTCATGTCCCAATTTGCCCTTCACACCAAGGGTACCTCAGGTTCGTGGTACAAAACTGTCATTATCAGTTTCAGACGCTGCCGTTTGATTTGTCCACGGCACCCAGGGTCTTTACCAAGGTAATGGCCGAAATGATGATCCTTCTTCGAAGAGAAGGCGTATTAATTATCCCTTACTTGGACGATCTCCTGATAAGGGCAAGATCCAGAGAACAGCTGGAGGTCGGAGTAGCACTAACTCAAGTAGTGCTCCAACAGCACGGGTGGATTCTGAATTTTCCAAAATCCCAACTGATCCCGACGACACGTCTGCTGTTCCTAGGGATGATTCTGGACACTGTTCAGAAAAAGGTATTTCTTCCGGAGGAGAAAGCCAGGGAGTTATCCGAACTCGTCAGGAACCTCCTAAAACCAGGGACAGTGTCTGTGCATCAATGCACAAGAGTCCTGGAAAAAATGGTGGCTTCTTACGAAGCGATTCCATTCGGCAGATTCCATGCACGAATTTTTCAGTGGGATCTGCTAGACAAATGGTCTGGATCGCATCTGCAGATGCATCAGCGGATAAAATTGTCGACAAGGACAAGGGTCTCTCTGCTATGGTGGTTGCAGAGTGCTCATCTGTTAGAGGGCCGCAGATTCGGCATACAGAACTGGGTCCTAGTGACCACGGATGCCAGCCTGAGAGGCTGGGGAGCGGTCACACAAGGAAGAAACTTCCAGGGCGTGTGGTCAAGCCTGGAAACGTCTCTTCACATAAATATACTGGAACTAAGAGCAATCTACAATGCTCTAAGCCTGGCAAAACCTCTGCTTCAGGGTCAGCCGGTGTTGATCCAGTCGGACAACATCACGGCAGTCGCCCACGTAAACAGACAGGGCGGCACAAGAAGCAGGAGGGCAATGGCAGAAGCTGCAAGGATTCTTCGCTGGGCGGAAAATCATGTGATAGCACTGTCAGCAGTGTTCACCACATGATTGTAGTCCATTGGGAAAGACCAATGGTGGACATGATGGCGTCCCGCCTCAACAAAAAACTGGACAGGTATTGCGCCAGGTCAAGAGACCCTCAGGCAATAGCTGTGGACGCTCTGGTAACACCATGGGTGTACCAGTCAGTGTATGTGTTCCCTCCTCTGCCTCTCATACCCAAGGTACTGAGAATTATACGGCAAAGGGGAGTAAGAACGATACTAGTGGCTCCGGACTGGCCAAGAAGGACTTGGTACCCGGAACTTCAGGAGATGCTCACGGAAGATCCGTGGCCTCTACCTCTAAGAAGGGATCTGCTTCAGCAGAGACCGTGTCTATTCCAAGACTTACCGCGGCTGCGTTTGACGGCATGGCGGTTGAACGCCGGATCCTAAGGGAAAAAGGCATTCCGGAAGAGGTCATCCCTACCCTGGTCAAAGCCAGGAAGGAGGTGACTGCACAACATTATCACCGCATTTGGAGAAAATATGTTGCATGGTGTGAGGCCAGGAAGGCCCCGACAGAGGAATTTCAACTGGGTCGATTCCTACATTTCCTGCAAACAGGAGTATCTATGGGCCTCAAATTAGGGTCCATTAAGGTTCAAATTTCGGCCCTGTCGATTTTCTTCCAGAAAGAATTGGCTTCAGTTCCTGACGTCCAGACTTTTGTAAAAGGAGTACTACATATACAGCCCCCGGTTGTGCCCCCAGTGGCACCGTGGGATCTCAATGTAGTTTTGTATTTTCTCAAATCCCATTGGTTTGAGCCACTCAAATCGGTAGATTTGAAATATCTTACATGGAAAGTAACCATGCTACTGGCCCTGGCTTCAGCCAGGAGAGTGTCGGAATTGGCGGCTTTATCGTATAAAAGCCCATATCTGATTTTCCATTCGGACAGGGCAGAATTGAGGACGCGTCCTCATTTTCTGCCTAAGGTGGTATCAGCGTTTCACCTGAACCAGCCTATTGTGGTGCCTGCGGCTACTAGCGATTTGGAGGATTCCAAGTTGCTGGACGTTGTCAGAGCATTGAAAATATATATTTCAAGGACGGCTGGAGTCAGAAAATCTGACTCGCTGTTTATACTGTATGCACCCAACAAGCTGGGTGCTCCTGCTTCTAAGCAGACGATTGCTCGTTGGATTTGTAGCACAATTCAACTGGCACATTCTGTGGCAGGCCTGCCACAGCCTAAATCTGTCAATGCCCACTCCACAAGGAAGGTGGGCTCATCTTGGGCGGCTGCCCGAGGGGTCTCGGCATTACAACTCTGCCGAGCAGCTACGTGGTCAGGGGAGAACACGTTTGTAAAATTCTACAAATTTGATACCATGGCTAAGGAGGACCTGGAGTTCTCTCATTCGGTGCTGCAGAGTCATCCGCACTCTCCCGCCCGTTTGGGAGCTTTGGTATAATCCCCATGGTCCTGACGGAGTCCCCAGCATCCACTAGGACGTCAGAGAAAATAAGAATTTACTCACCGGTAATTCTATTTCTCGTAGTCCGTAGTGGATGCTGGGCGCCCATCCCAAGTGCGGATTGTCTGCAATACTTGTACATAGTTATTGTTACAAAAAAATCGGGTTGTTTATTGTTGTGAGCCATCTTTTCAGAGGCTCCTACGTTATCATACTGTTAACCGGGTTCAGATCACAAGTTGTACGGTGTGATTGGTGTGGCTGGTATGAGTCTTACCCGGGATTCAAAATCCTTCCTTATTGTGTACGCTCGTCCGGGCACAGTATCCTAACTGAGGCTTTGAGGAGGGTCATAGGGGGAGGAGCCAGTACACACCACCTAGTGGTCAAACTTTTAAATTTTGTGCCCTGTCTCCTGCGGAGCCGCTATTCCCCATGGTCCTGACGGAGTCCCCAGCATCCACTACGGACTACGAGAAATAGAATTACCGGTGAGTAAATTCTTATTTTATGTAGCTGGTTTAAATTGACATATGAATCCTGGATGGTATATGCAGGAAGGAAGAAAATTTGTTTGGGATATCAAACACAAACTGTATTTTGAAGCTGTGTGATAAATATATCAATAGTGAATGTTAAAGTGCCAGGTGATAAAGGATGGAGTTTAAATGACACCAAACTTTGTGTGTGACAGGAAGGAGGAAATTGCTTCATGCACTTATATCCTTTTAAAATGTAAGTTATTTGTTTATATTTTGTAAGATATCCTGATTGGATGGAAAGGACTCAGGGGGGAACTACCCCCTGAGATGCAGTGTGGTTTTACTGTATAAAGTGAGGAGGCCTGTGAGCGCCAAGTGTATTCTACCATTTTCATTCTGCTGTAACATCTTGCTGTATTGCTGTTGACCCTAGCGATAGGGAAGTCTTTTTGAAGACTATTTGAGCAAATAAACATCTGCCTCAAGACGACCGCTTCATCTTGTGACCTTCAGGGCTAGGCAAAACCTAGCTCCGTCTTCCGGCTGTCCAAGGTGTATCCAGCGTCTCCAAGTTCCGCATTCCGCCAGCTACAGGCAGAGGCCTAGTCAAGCGACTAGTGGGGATTCGTCGGCATCACGCAGGTGTGGTAAGACTGCATATCGACGCATACAGAGCAGAACCGTGGTTCCAGATGCCACAGCAGGTTAGGAGTTTGGCAGTGCAGAACCCGCCCACTGCGCAGTGGGTGGAGTCAGTAACAGGCTGTTACTGATGGTAAGCGGGAATCCCCTATGAGGCCAGGTCCCGTGTGACCTAAACATTCATTCTGTGTACTGGGGAAGGGATGCGAAAACGGTGAGGGCTTTCGTATGGGACCGTCCGGTCACTATCCAGAATCCCGTTCTTGGCACTTTGTTCCTCCAGACAAATTGGAGAAATCTGGTATGTAGCTTGGCTAAGCAAGAAAAAAAGGCATTTGTTTCCCCCAGCACCTTTTTTTCTTGCTTAGAAATACCCCTCCCTTTCGAGCACCTGAATGATATCACTAAGCTAATTGAGCATCTACATATGTATGTATGTGTGTGTGTGTATGTGTATGTATGTGTATGTATGTGTGTATGTATATGTATGTATATGTATGTATGTGTATGTGTGTATATATATATATATATATATATATATATATATATATATATATATATATATATATATATATATATATATATATATATATATATATATATGTGTATGTATGTAGCTGGGCTAAATCAGAGTCTGGGACCTTAACCATCAATGTTTGAAACAAATATAAAAGATGTGGGAAGATGTTCATAAGGGGTTAATTCAGAGTTGATGGCAGCAGCAAATTTGTTAGTAGTTGGGCAGAAATAATATATGCAGAGAGAGTTAGATTTGGGTGGGTTATTTTGTGTCTGTGCAAGGTAAATACTGGCTGCTGTATTTTTACACTGCAATTTAGATTTCAGTTTGAACGCCCCCCCCAGTGCACATGGTTTTGCCCAACTGCTAACAAATTTGCTGCTGCAATCAACTCTGAATTACCCCCATTGTTACTATACGACCCAACCAGGAGATAAGGGATTGCCACCAATGCCGGTAAGCTTTGATGGACGAGATCAGAGGGAGCAAGTTCTCTTTATAAAGAGCACTGTAATGGCTTGTGATAGAGATGCCCAGATATCGTATTTTAGTAGGTGGCCAAGAAAATTTGTAGATGGATTGCAAAATTAACAAACGTTGGCAAACATTGAGATCTTCTAGTCTGGCCTACCAACATTAATCCCCGTATTTTCATTTCAAGTGTGGGTGTGACGCCATGTATTCAGTGGTTAAGGCAAACATCAGGGGTGGCAAAGGGTACCCCCTTCTAGTGCAATTTGTAATCTTCAATGGACACTACAATTTTTTTTATTTTAGTTTTTTCTTGCAAAAAAAGATGCGAGGACAAATTATATTATTTTGATAAACCCAAGTGGCAATGGTATCCAGGCTATAGATCTACACTAAAAAGGTCTACAGGTAATGGGTCTATCACTAATGCTAGACGTGCATTAGGTGACATAATTGTCGACACGCATATGGTAGACAGTTTAAAAAAAAAATTTTTTTTTTCCTACTTTACCATCTACGTGGACTACGATTGGGGATAGTAACCTCTGCCGAGTGCAGCAGTAGCGGAGCGAGGCACCTTACCCAAAGCATGGCAAGCGAAGCAGTACACTAATGGGCCTTGTATGTGGCAGAAAAGTGACACAACACCCAACAAAAAAAAATTGTCTACCTTTTTTGTCTCTCTCTTCCCTTTTGACCCTGTCAACCTAATGCATATCTACCTTTAGTGGTAGACCAATTGACTGTAGACCTTTTTAGTGTAGAGATTATAATCTACACCCAAAGGCAATATAAGGTGCTGATAAATTGGTAGAAAAGCAAGGAATGGAGACTTTGCATCTGGATAAACCATATTTCAGTACAAGGGGTGCACATACATCTGTCTGACTCCTGCATGCTTTCACAGATCTGTGAGTCTATGCTACAGATATGGCAAGTGGATGGGAGACTAATGCTTCAAACAGTTTGTCTTCCCCCCTCCCCTCCCCCCCTAGTGAGTTGCTGCATTCCTGCTGTTGAGTTTGGAACGCCTTATTATTAGAGATGTGCGGGTTCGGTTCCTCGGAATCCGAACCCGCCCGAACTTCAGTTTTTTTTACACGGGGCCGAGCGACTTGGATCTTCCCGCCTTGCTCGGTTAACCCGAGCGCGCCCGAACGTCATCATCCCGCTGTCGGATTCTCGCGAGGCTCGGATTCTATCGCGAGACTCGGATTCTATATAAGGAGCCGCGCGTCGCCGCCATTTTCACACGTGCATTGAGATTCATAGCGAGAGGACGTGGCTGGCGTCCTCTCCGTTTATAGAGAAGAGAGTGAGACAGTAGAGAGAGACACAGTAGTAATTTTGGGGAGCATTAGGAGGAGTACTAGTAGTTACTTGCTAAAGTGATAGATAGTGTGACTGTATTATCTGACTTGTGGGGGAGACACTGACAGTGGGGAGCAGTTAGAGTCTGAGAGCAGGACTCAGGAGTACATATAACGTACAGTGCACACTTTTGCTGCCAGAGTGCCACACTGCCATTGTGACCACACTGACCACCAGTATAATATATATTGTGATTGTCTGCTTAGGAGTACTACTTGCAAGTTGCTGATAGTGTGACCAGTGACCTGACCACCAGTTTAATAATCACCACCAGTGAGTTTAATAAATATATATATATATATATATATATATATATATATATATATATATATATATTATTATTGTATACCACCTACCCGTGGTTTTTTTTTTCTTTCTTCTTTATACACACTACTATAGTAGCTTACTGTAGCAGTCTGCGGTGCTGCTGAGCTGACAGTGTCCAGCAGGTCCGTCATCAGTCATTACATAATAAATATATATACCTGTCCGGCTGCAGTACTAGTGATATTATATATATTGATTTCATCTCATTATCATCCAGTCTATATTAGCAGCAGACACAGTACGGTAGTCCACGGCTGTAGCTACCTCTGTGTCGGCAGTCACTCGTTCATCCATAATTGTATACCACCTACCCGTGGTTTTTTTTCCTTTCTTCTTTATACATACTACTATAGTAGCTTACTGTAGCAGTCTGCGGTGCTGCTGAGCTGACAGTGTCCAGCAGGTCCGTCATCAGTCATTACATAATAAATATATATACCTGTCCGGCTGCAGTACTAGTGATATTATATATATTGATTTCATCTCATTATCATCCAGTCTATATTAGCAGCAGACACAGTACGGTAGTCCACGGCTGTAGCTACCTCTGTGTCGGCAGTCACTCGTTCATCCATAATTGTATACCACCTACCCGTGGTTTTTTTTCCTTTCTTCTTTATACATACTACTATAGTAGCTTACTGTAGCAGTCTGCGGTGCTGCTGAGCTGACAGTGTCCAGCAGGTCCGTCATCAGTCATTACATAATAAATATATATACCTGTCCGGCTGCAGTACTAGTGATATTATATATATATATTGATTTCATCTCATTATCATCCAGTCTATATTAGCAGCAGACACAGTACGGTAGTCCACGGCTGTAGCTACCTCTGTGTCGGCAGTCACTCGTTCATCCATAATTGTATACCACCTACCCGTGGTTTTTTTTCCTTTCTTCTTTATACATACTACTATAGTAGCTTACTGTAGCAGTCTGCGGTGCTGCTGAGCTGACAGTGTCCAGCAGGTCCGTCATCAGTCATTACATAATAAATATATATACCTGTCCGGCTGCAGTACTAGTGATATTATATATATATATATATATATATTGATTTCATCTCATTATCATCCAGTCTATATTAGCAGCAGACACAGTACGGTAGTCCACGGCTGTAGCTACCTCTGTGTCTTTTAGTTGTGCCTATTAAAATATGGAGAACAAAAATGTTGAGGTTCCAAAATTAGGGAAAGATCAAGATCCACTTCCACCTCGTGCTGAAGCTGCTGCCACTAGTCATGGCCGAGACGATGAAATGCCAGCAACGTCGTCTGCCAAGGCCGATGCCCAATGTCATAGTACAGAGCATGTAAAATCCAAAACACCAAATATCAGTAAAAAAAGGACTCCAAAATCTAAAATAAAATTGTCGGAGGAGAAGCGTAAACTTGCCAATATGCCATTTACCACACGGAGTGGCAAGGAACGGCTGAGGCCCTGGCCTATGTTCATGGCTAGTGGTTCAGCTTCACATGAGGATGGAAGCACTCAGCCTCTCGCTAGAAAACTGAAAAGACTCAAGCTGGCAAAAGCACCGCAAAGAACTGTGCGTTCTTCGAAATCCCAAATCCACAAGGAGAGTCCAATTGTGTCGGTTGCGATGCCTGACCTTCCCAACACTGGACGTGAAAAGCATGCGCCTTCCACCATTTGCACGCCCCCTGCAAGTGCTGGAAGGAGCACCCGCAGTCCAGTTCCTGATAGTCAGATTGAAGATGTCAGTGTTGAAGTACACCAGGATGAGGAGGATATGGGTGTTGCTGGCGCTGGGGAGGAAATTTACAAGGAGGATTCTGATGGTGAGGTGGTTTGTTTAAGTCAGGCACCCGGGGAGACACCTGTTGTCCGTGGGAGGAATAGGGCCGTTGACATGCCTGGTGAAAATACCAAAAAAATCAGCTCTTCGGTGTGGAAGTATTTCACCAGAAATGCGGACAACATTTGTCAAGCCGTGTGTTGCCTTTGTCAAGCTGTAATAAGTAGGGGTAAGGACGTTAACCACCTCGGAACATCCTCCCTTATACGTCACCTGCAGCGCATTCATAATAAGTCAGTGACAAGTTCAAAAACTTTGGGCGACAGCGGAAGCAGTCCACTGACCAGTAAATCCCTTCCTCTTGTAACCAAGCTCACGCAAACCACCCCACCAACTCCCTCAGTGTCAATTTCCTCCTTCCCCAGGAATGCCAATAGTCCTGCAGGCCATGTCACTGGCAATTCTGACGAGTCCTCTCCTGCCTGGGATTCCTCCGATGCATCCTTGCGTGTAACGCCTACTGCTGCTGGCGCTGCTGTTGTTGCTGCTGGGAGTCGATGGTCATCCCAGAGGGTGATAAAGCTAAATATTTATCGTGTATATAACCCTTTATGAGGTCTAAGAACACTGTACGCTATCTACGTAAGAAGTACCGTAAGGGTACGCAAGTTGCGTATCGATCGCTTAGCCGTGATCGAGACGCTCAGGCGTCACGTTCACTCACGGCCAAGTGATCGCAGGCAGGCAGACTATTGGCTGTTGACTTATCGTAATGATTCGCTATAGCGTAGCAGCGCTCGGGATCACGAGGAGATCACCAGCGATGCAGACGCTCACAACGTTAAACCTTTATATCTATACCTTTAGTAATGAAATACACAGCAAACCTTAATGTAGAGACAAAGTGTAAGTGCAACCTGGTGTAACCTGATTAACTACAAAGCTGCTTGAGCGTCACCGACGCTCAGAGAATACTTAACACTATAAAGAATACACAGATACCTGGGCTTAGGGTCCGAAACCTATTATATGTATTATAACTATTATACTTGCAAAAGGAATCACAGTACAAATGATACACTACAATATAACATAAACCAACTAACCAGATAAACTACACAGGAAATACAATACAATACAATACAATCTAATCAAGGGAAAATACGAGAGAAAGAGTAGAGAGAGAGAGAGAGGTAGAGATGAGAGAAATGGCTCACAGTAAGACAATATGATCACGGAGAAAACTTACGCACAAGGGGAACGATCGCATGCGCCTCGATATCCAGCTCCCGATTATCAGCAATGAGAACCGTTGAAGAGAGTGAAGTTGGATATGGTCGGCCTGCTATTTATGCCCCACACACAATACAATTCAATGGTCCCTACAATCTCATTGTTCATTGGACACAGGAATTCGGCTTCGCATTATAACAAAAGGTCATAGGTTGATTCATACAGGTGGGCTGTGACTATTTCCAACTGCTCAGGTGGGAGGGAAACTGGGTTTCCCGCCGCATGGGTAATAAAGTGCAAATAAAGTAAATGTTCATAAACTTCTTATGTCCATAACTATTCGCACGAGCGATTGATCTGCTTCAAACCAACACCGGAATATTTCTAATTAAATATTCTTCCGATGGATACTAAACACCACTGTATTACTCCTATCTGACCCTTCGTATCAAACAAAGAGGGATTCCTCTGTTCATAAACATTCTATATTAACCAAACTTTCAGAATCTATCAAAGGGACCATGATCTACAAAATACATTATTAGTGAAAATATGTAATGATTGAGTCGCACGCTACAACCACATAAACTCTACCGTAAATACGCATACCATGCGCCTGCGGGTGCCCGCGACTGTGAGTATGCGCACGTACGGGAGAGCGTACGCATGCGCAGCACGGACCTGTGTGAGGTGCAAATATGGTAGTGTAAATAGAGATATTTTTCTGACTTTGACAGTCCACCCTTTGGCAGTCAATAATAACTGCCACTTCCTGAAAACATTTCAAAAGGAGAAAAATATATGTCAGGGGTTAATTCATTTCCATGGTTGGGTGAGGGAGGAGAGAGGAGTAGGTGTGAAGAGGGTATGACCTAGTGTGATAGCAGAAGCATGTGTGTATGAGTCCATGTTTGGGGGGTCATGTATCATCGTGCCGTACGTGTTGTAAATCAAGCTTCGAGGTATTGCGAAGTATACATTTGAATTCCTTCTTATCCCGTGGTACAGGTCTGTGGATGGGCTGTCAAACTTTACCGAGCTCTTTTCGGATTTTGAACAAAATGGGGAGCACATTTTAGTTGATGATACATGAATGGGGGAATATGTGATTGCTGATATCTGTGCCTGTATTCCCTATACTATGTGTGTCATTACCTGAGGGTTGTAGAAATGAAGAAAAGACATAATTACGGTAAATGCGGTGGTATTCTATGTCAGGTTAATGTACATCTGTCGGTTGAAGTTTTGTTCGGTATCAGTTGAAAGTCGTCTTCTTTGCGCTGTTTTGCTCATTAAGCGTGAGCAATAAGCTTTGTCAATGCCATTAGATTTACAAAAAATGTTGGGCTAGCGTAATTTTAAGAATTCTAGGGAAACTGGGGATCGATGGCAAAGTTCATCAAGTGTCCATATCTCAAGTGGTCAAAACTTCGTCTTTGGTCTATCCGTTGTCTGTATAGCGTCTCATCAACTTCCTCGTCCAAGGGGGTCTTGTTATCTTGGAGAAAAACCAGAAAAACAGGTGAAAGAAACGGACCGTAGAAATCGCATTTTCATCACATCATTGTTTCTATCGTTGGGTCGTAAATCAAATCCAGGTTAATTACAGTTTCCTCACTCCTCAAACTCATCACTCTGGTACTTTGTTTGCACCTCATTAAAGCCTGCCCGCATCTAAATATCAATCCAATCGATATAACGACACCTAAGATACATAGTAGAAACTTCCCAACATCCATTATGACTCCTTGAGCCCAGTCTCCTAAACCAGAGAACCAATTTCGCGGGTTCAACCATGACACCCAACCAGTCAGCTCATTACCTACAGCAGCAAGAGTGAGATTGTGTTTTCGGCGAAATTCCCACTTTAATTGGAGAATATCGTCCATCTTTTGGTCTATGACCTCTACCGGATCCTCGGTGCTATTTGTGATATACGTGCAACACTTTATGCCGTACTGTGTTGCCAATGTAACACAATATCCGCCTGTCACTGCTGTGAGGTAATTAAGAACCATTCTATGCTGTACCAGTTCTGTTTTATAAGCTTGGAGTTCTCTTCCAGTGTATCTAAACGTGTCATCATACATTTCAGTGATATTATCTAACAAATTTGCAAGCGCAGAGATGTATCTATAATTCATCACTCCTCGAGCGGTGCGAGTGAAATCTAACGCCACCAGAACCTGAATCCCGGTGGATTCATGAATCAGATCAGAGGCCGGATGCTCTAACCTTTCTGACAGTTGTCTTTTAACTCGGTGCTCGTAATGAGTGTGAGTATAAGGAGCTTGGGCACCACGGTGTATGTCTTTCATTTTATCATGAGTTACAGTCATTACTTCAGGCAATACTCTTCCAATATAACACAATCCTTCAGAGTTTGGGGCAAGCCACTTGTACGCCTTTCTCCCGCATATGAAATATGCATCATCGGGGAGAACATATGGGACGGAGAAAGACATTACCATATTACAAACCTTCCAGGTGAAATCTCCTAGCCCTAATTCTTCCATCTGCTTAATGCACGTATCAGGTTGTACGATATGTGCACAGTATCCTGGTGATACTTCTCCAACTCTAGTAATCCTATTTCCTAGGGTGTATCTATACCGGAAAGATTTTCCTCTACTGGCTATGTGGCGTACAAGCTCTGTATCTGTAGGCATTCTATCTGCTCTATGTGAAAAGGTCATGGTGTGGTTACTCCATGATACTTCCCAATTTCCCGGCTTTCTGGGATTGGAGATGTTAAAACATAATAGGGACCTATCCACGTGGTATTGGTGGAGCTTCAAACTAGGAGGGCTGGAGATATTAAACCTCCGGTCCACCGGTCTCCCACCATTTAACTCAAGTACCTCCCCTATCGTTAAAGGAAATGGTACTAGCCCTGATTTGCTATGACCCTGAGGTACTTGAGAGCATACCCAACAATCTGTTTTGTTTAATACATTACCCACTAAGGAGTGATAATCACTCAATGGATGTCGGTCCATATGGATATTAAAACTGGATTGGCATTTCTTAATGCACCCATCTTCAATGACATTGTTACAGAGCCTACAGATACAATTTTCTTCAGCTAACAATCCGTCACAATTTCTTCTATGGTCAATGCTATCGGATCGTTTTCTGATACTCGCCTTTGCTTGTTGGTTAGGTTGATCTTGGAAAACTACGCCTCCATCTTTATCATCAGAACTCATTCCAGAACCTCTATCGACCTCCATGGTACTCTCGCCGGAACAGACTGCTCTGGTCAACATCATGGTCAACAGGAAAATCCGGATCACAGTCTCTTGGGGCAAGTCCATCTTTGAGGAGGAGACGAAGAAGAATGAGAAGGAGGAAAAATACATTTGAGGGAGAGGGGATGGGAAGTGGAGAAAAACAACAATAAAAGGGAGTGGGGAGTCGACAACAGCTCTCGGTCTTCAAGGCTCAGGTGCCGCCTCAGTCCTCCTGGAACAGACACTCCAGTGATACAACCTCTACCGTCTGTTCCTTATCACGGGACTTCTCTGGATCAGCAACCTTCTTGCAGTGGGATGAATGGACCCAAGTCTCTCTCTCTCAGCAACCTTCAATGCCGTAGTGCTAGTCAATAAGACCTGGTATGGTCCTTCCCATCTGTCAATAAGGCAACCTGAGCGTAGAAAATTCCGTATCATTACATAATCCCCAGGTTCAATGTCATGACAATTACTATCAGGTAGATCAGGAATCACCAACTTCAGATTATCATTTTGATTCCTTAACTGTTTACTCATGTTTATCAAGTACTTTACAGTTACTTCATTGTTACATTTCAAATCATCCTGAGGGTTAATCATGACATGCGGATAGTCGACCAAATAAGATTTCAAAGGGGGACAGATTAAGAGGGGACCTGGGAGTGGTTCTGATACTGTACAATACAATGGGTAAAGCTTCTGGCCATGTCAATCCTGTCTCTGCCATCACTTTACTCAATTTATTTTTAATAGTGCTGTTCACTCTTTCGACCTTCGCACTCGCCTGTGGACGGTACGGAGTGTGCAGCTTGCTATCAATTCCCATCAACTTACACATTCCTTGAAAGACATCACCTGTAAAATGGGTACCCCTATCACTTTCGATTATTCTAGGGATACCATATCTACATACAAATTCCTGCACAATTTTCTTAGCAGTAAACATAGCGGTATTTGTAGCTGCAGGAAATGCTTCGACCCAATTCGAGAAAACATCTATACAAACAAGTACATATTTCAAATTCCGACAAGGGGGTAATTGAATGAAGTCAATTTGTATTACCTGGAAAGGGCCGCCGGCAGGTGGGATATGGGATGGTTCTGTAGGTATTGCCTTTCCAATATTCTTTCTCAAACAGGTAAGGCATGACATTGCTCTTTTACTCGCATGAGAGGAGAATCCTGGGGCGCACCAATAGGCTCTTACCAATTTGCACATCCCCTCCTTGCCTAGATGAGTCAGCCCGTGAGCTGCTTCAGCCAGACATGGAAGATATGCTCTGGGGGCCACTGGTTTACCATGTCCATCCGTCCAGAGTCCTGAGGACTCTTGGCCACATCCCTTTGCCTTCCAGACTGCCTTTTCCTGTGTGGAACACAAATTTTGCATTTCACACAACTTCTGTGTGTTAATGGTATTAAATACCATTAATTGTGTGGTGTCTGTCTGTATGGGGGTAGCAGCTGCTAACTTAGCAGCTTCGTCTGCTCGGCTGTTACCAAGTGATACTGGGTCTTGACTATATGTATGTGCTTTACATTTGATAACAGCCACTCTGTCGGGTTCCTGTATCGCTGTTAGAAGCCTTTTTATGTGAGCTGCATGCGCTATCGGTGTACCAGCTGCCGTCATGAAATTTCTGAGGCGCCTTAGGGCTCCGAAATCATGGACTACCCCGAATGCGTATCTAGAATCGGTGTAGATATTGGCTGACTTACCCTTAGCCAATTCACATGCTCTGGTTAGGGCGACCAGTTCAGCAACCTGGGCTAAGTGAGGTGGGCCTAGCGGTTCCGCTTCTATGGTGTCTTGGTCATCTACGACTGCGTGTCCAGTACACAAGTCTCCCGAGTCTGACTGTCTGTGACAACTACCGTCCGTGTAGAACGTGAGTTCTGCATCTTCCAGTGGGTTGTCACTGATGTCAGGCCTTGCGGTAAAATTTTGGGTCAAATATTCCATACAATCGTGTATCTTCCTTAGTATTAAATCCTCCTTCCCCAGCACTCTCACCTTCCACCCTTTGTGCCTGACCAGGCACACCTGGGAGATATGTTGCAGGATTTAATGCACTGCATCTCCTTATGGTGATGTTTACGGGGGCCATTAGTGCCAATTCCCATCTTGTAAACCTCGCTGATGAGACGTGTCTGGTTTGGGCAGAATTCAATAAGGCTGATACTGCATGTGGCGTATGGATTGTGAGGTTGTGGCCTAGCACGACATCTTCGCTTTTTGTCACTAGCAATGCTATCGCAGCAACGCTTCGCAAGCATGTGGGGAGGGATCGCGCTACCGTATCTAGCTGAGCGCTGTAGTATGCAACTGGCCTGCTGGCATCACCGTGTTTTTGGGTTAGTACACCTGCCGCGCAACCAGCACTTTCTGTTCCGTATAGTTCAAAGGGTTTCCCATAGTCTGGCATACCTAGTGCTGGTGCCTGCGTTAGGCACTGTTTGAGTCTCTCAAATGCTGTTTCGGACTCGTCTGTATGCGAAATCCTATCAGGTTTGTTCGAGGAGACCATTTCCTGCAAAGGTAACGCTAAAATGGAAAACCCTGGGATCCAATTACGGCAATACCCACACATTCCTAAAAACGTTCTGATCTGTTGCTGGGTTTGTGGTAGAGTCATGTCTCTAATTGCTTGGATTCTGTCAGGTGTCTCAGTCCTTGTGTTAGACAGTGTCCCAAATATTTTACCTTAGTTTGGCATAATTGCAACTTGTCTTTGGACACCTTGTGTCCGGTGTCTGAAAGATGAAACAGGAGCTGTTTCGTATCCTTCAGAGATGCTTCCAGTGAATCTGAACACAGTAATAAATCGTCCACATACTGTATCAATACTGATCCACTGTCTGGTTGAAAAGACTGTAAACAATCATGCAAAGCCTGAGAAAATATACTTGGACTATCTATGAAACCTTGGGGTAATCGAGTCCACGTGTATTGGACTCCTCTGTATGTGAATGCAAACAAATATTGGCTGTCAGGGTGCAGAGGTACCGAAAAGAAAGCGGAGCAGAGGTCAATAACAGTGAAAAATTTGGCAGTGGGAGGGATTTGCATTAGGATGACAGCTGGATTTGGCACTACGGGGAACTGACTCTCAACTATTTTGTTAATCCCCCTTAGATCCTGCACTAGCCTGTAACCCCTCCCCCCACTCTTCTTAACAGGGAAGATGGGACTATTGGCAGTGCTGGACGTTCTTACCAGAATGCCCTGTTGTAGCAAGCGCTCTATTACTGGGTAAACTCCTAACTCCACCTCTGGCTTCAGAGGATACTGTGGGATTTTTGGAGCTATCCTACCATCTTTTACTTGTACAACTACTGGAGCTACGTTTGCCATTAATCCAGTGTCCTGTCCGTCTTTTGTCCAAAGTGACTCTGGTATCTGAGATGTCATCTCTTCTATTTGGGATGGATTCCTATTTGTCATAATGGTATGTGACATTAATTTTGATGGGGAGTCTAACATGTCTCGCACTTCCTGAGCGTGTTTCTCAGGTATGTCCAAGAATACACCTTCAGGAGTACAATAAATGACGCACCCCATTTTACACAGTAAGTCTCTTCCCAGGAGATTGGTTGGTGCCGATGCAGCCAGCAAAAAGGAATGCTTGGTATGCAAAGGCCCTATTGTAATCTCGGCTGGTTTGCTAACAGGGTAGTGCTGGACTACTCCTGTTACTCCCATGGCTGGAATTGTCCTACCAGTGGTTCTCATGCCCACTGTCGAATTTATCACTGACTTGGCCGCCCCTGTGTCTACAAGAAAGTTTAAAGTTTTACCAGCTACATTGATTGCGACCTCGGGTTCACTTTCAAGGTTGGCAATCAATTTCACTGGCTGCAGATTACAGGTATGGCCACACCCCTATTGGGTATGGTGACCTCCCTGAATCCCGCTGGCAGCAACTATTTGTGAGGGAGATAGTTGGGAACTACCAGAGGCATGCCAGTCTCTGTTTGGGGGATATCTTTTTGTTTCCCCTGTATGTGGCTCATAACTCCGTTTCTGCGGACCTTGCTCCCAATGTCGTGTGTCGTGTCGTTGTCTAGGGGGTTGGTATGTGTTTCGTGAATTCTTTACTCTACAATCTCGTGCCATGTGTCCCTGTTTGTGACAAGAATAACAAGTAACCATACTTGACTTACCCACAGGATTTGGTGATACAAACAAAGGCTGCCTTGTGGTCAGAGCCTGTATACTTACTGACATTAATTTGTCACCTTGTTGTTCCCTGTGTCTGGTGATGTTTCTGTCGTGATCAATAGCAGCCTCTCTCAAAGTAGCCACAGACAGACCTCGCCAACATGGTTGCGTGGTCTGTACCCTAGTCTTCAATGACTCTTTTAAACCATCCATCAGTACCGATACTGCTACTTCCCGATGGTTTGTGTCTGTTTTAATGTCCTCTATACCTGTGTATTTTGCCATTTCTAATAATGCTCTGTGAAAATACTCTGCAGCTGTCTCTGACTCCTTCTGTTTAATGGAGAATATCTTATTCCATTTAGCTACTGCTGGGAAATACTCTTTTAGCTGCAAGTTTATTCTTTTCACATTATCTTGGTTGTACACATCTGTAAGAGGTACATCATGACCTAGTCCGCAATCAGCTAAAAATTGAGTTGCGTCGACATTTGAGGGTAAACATGCTCTCAGCAATATCTGCCAGTCTTTATTGTTGGGCTCTACAGTGTTACCTAAGTCTCTGATGTATTTTTGACTGGCAACTAAGTCTTTTCTAGGGTCAGGAAATTCAGACACACTGGTCCTTAATTCCATTCGGGAAAATGGAGTGTACATGGCAATGTTCCTAATGGGAGTGGCTCCTGATGCGTCTGTTTTCCCATTTGGCACTGCTATTACTCTAACAGGTGTAATTCTAACAACCTCATTCTGTGTAGGTTCTACAGGCTGTGGTGAAATAGTCTCAGCATAATGCATGGTGCCGTACTTACCAGTTGATACGACCTCACCTATCCCTCCGCTAGGGGCCTTTACTAATCTCGTGGGTGGAGCTGTGCCTACTGTGGTCTCTGCTATGGTGGCTGCTAGAGAGAGCGCTGAAATCGTTGTCGCTTCGTCCTCTTGATCACACTCCTGAGGAAAGTTCAAAACAGGGTACAACTTGCACGGGTTAATACTTGCATGGGTTAATGGGTTAACATTTACACAGTTACTAAGTGATTTTGTGTTACACCTTAGTGCGTCTTTCTCCGTAATCAACTTCTCTCCTGATATATATGGTGGCGGCGGGGCCGTGGCAATCAGTTTTCTGTTAGAACCAGATCCCGCCGCCTGAGCCAAACCTCTCTGTATCTCACCTTCCTGTTGCCACAACTGTAAATAATCATAATGCTGAATTCGTCTTTGTTGATTTTATGAGACATATCCTCCTCCTTAAATTTTGTAACACTTCTGAGCTGAAGCTCCCTATTCTTGGGAATTTCTCCCCGTCATGCACAGTCATTCTCTCCCATTCATCACATAAAGTTTCTGTGTGACTTCCATATTTCTCACACATTATATACCTGGCCGACCCAATTGGTCGGACCACTGAATCAACCCGAACCGAGGTTGATCGCCCCCTACCTGAACAAGTGGCCCCCATAGTTCGAAAGTGTTGCTTTATTTAGCCAACCCTTTACGAAAAACCAAATGCCAACAATAGGCTGACGGTGGCGGTTTACCGAGTACCCCACTCACTCGCCCACGCCGACCTATACGACCTGATCACACCGATATGGTGCTGGCGTACTCGACCTAGGGCCCCTGCGACCTGAACCTCTATTTACTGGAACCTGTGAGGGTTATCCGAAGAACACTTACTCTTTCCAGTAACTATTGGTTGCTGGATAGTTCCTGAGTGAGCAGCGAACTTCCCTTAAAATAAAAAAATTACACAAATCACGTTAGAGTGTACAGATAGCGTTTGTGACCCCTTTACTCTAATGGTACTAGGTCAGATTACTAACTACTGCACACACTTACGTGCGGTCCAGTCGTTCAGTACACAAACAACTAAGCTTATGTACGGAAAGACCAATGGAATCGAAACTTACGACTGCGAATTCCTTCAGCCAGAGCTTATATGGCCTATATGGGTGTTGCACCAACCCTTTTCGGTGTTGTGCCTGTGAACTGTATAGCGGACTTCCTTGTCGGCTGTACCTGGACCTCCTGGTCTGTTATGACCTCCTGGTCTTGTTACAGTATGACCTCCTGGTCTGCTATACTCTAATGCTCAAAATTGTATATTTAACCAGAGATGCCTCCCTAGCCACCGTGCACGTCACTTACACGCATGTACCTCACGAGTACTCGACTTTTCTTGTGGTTCAACCTTTAAAAATTGTAAAAACACTCACTCATCACATGTACACTTTTGTTTCTATTTCTATTTCTGCGCAGAAATTTTTTTTTCTTTAGCCCAGCTGTGTTGCCAATTAGGAGCAGGATCTGTTAATTTAAATTTTGGATTTCCAAAAATAGACTTGCGTTATTTATCGCCTGTGGCGCTCTTTACCGCTTTGCGTTACTTACCGCGTTGCGTTAAAAATCAACTTATCGTGACTTGAGCTACGTGGGCGTAACCGGACGCTCCGTTGCGTAATGTACGCTGCGTGCGTCCGCCTTTGGATTGCGTACACAAGTCTTTTGTTAGGGACACGTGTACGCAAAGCAAAGATCCACCGTAACACAATTTATATTTTTATCAATGTAGATGATCCCTGGTCATCTACCACACAACACACTGACTTCGCCTTATCTCCCAGGCAAAACTGTGTGTTTGTCTATCTTTTAACTATTACCTTTACTCTTAAACTATGAAATAACGGCAAATCTTTTTTTAGCACTTCTATCGACTATAAAACTGGCAGACAGGAGAGTGATATACGAAAATGAAAAAGAAAAAGAAATGCAGATATATATGCGTGCGTGTGTACGCAAGACAGAAAAATACAGTTTTAAAAGACACTAGCGTTTTGTTCTTACCTCCGGTTCCCGGATTCCTTCAGCACTCTTTTATCTAAGCGAAGCAGACGCTTATCCCGTCAGCACTACGAGACAACCTCCCGCCCTTTGCTGAGGGATAATGTCTGCTGATCTACCTAGTGCAGATATGTGAAGGGCTGGACGGCCCCCAATTGATAAAGCTAAATATTTATCGTGTATATAACCCTTTATGAGGTCTAAGAACACTGTACGCTATCTACGTAAGAAGTACCGTAAGGGTACGCAAGTTGCGTATCGATCGCTTAGCCGTGATCGAGACGCTCAGGCGTCACGTTCACTCACGGCCAAGTGATCGCAGGCAGGCAGACTATTGGCTGTTGACTTATCGTAATGATTCGCTATAGCGTAGCAGCGCTCGGGACCACGAGGAGATCACCAGCGATGCAGACGCTCACAACGTTAAACCTTTATATCTATACCTTTAGTAATGAAATACACAGCAAACCTTAATGTAGAGACAAAGTGTAAGTGCAACCTGGTGTAACCTGATTAACTACAAAGCTGCTTGAGCGTCACCGACGCTCAGAGAATACTTAACACTATAAAGAATACACAGATACCTGGGCTTAGGGTCCGAAACCTATTATATGTATTATAACTATTATACTTGCAAAAGGAATCACAGTACAAATGATACACTACAATATAACATAAACCAACTAACCAGATAAACTACACAGGAAATACAATACAATACAATACAATCTAATCAAGGGAAAATACGAGAGAAAGAGTAGAGAGAGAGAGAGGTAGAGATGAGAGAAATGGCTCACAGTAAGACAATATGATCACTGAGAAAACTTACGCACAAGGGGAACGATCGCATGCGCCTCGATATCCAGCTCCCGATTATCAGCAATGAGAACCGTTGAAGAGAGTGAAGTTGGATATGGTCGGCCTGCTATTTATGCCCCACACACAATACAATTCAATGGTCCCTACAATCTCATTGTTCATTGGACACAGGAATTCGGCTTCGCATTATAACAAAAGGTCATAGGTTGATTCATACAGGTGGGCTGTGACTATTTCCAACTGCTCAGGTGGGAGGGAAACTGGGTTTCCCGCCGCATGGGTAATAAAGTGCAAATAAAGTAAATGTTCATAAACTTCTTATGTCCATAACTATTCGCACGAGCGATTGATCTGCTTCAAACCAACACCGGAATATTTCTAATTAAATATTCTTCCGATGGATACTAAACACCACTGTATTACTCCTATCTGACCCTTCGTATCAAACAAAGAGGGATTCCTCTGTTCATAAACATTCTATATTAACCAAACTTTCAGAATCTATCAAAGGGACCATGATCTACAAAATACATTATTAGTGAAAATATGTAATGATTGAGTCGCACGCTACAACCACATAAACTCTACCGTAAATACGCATACCATGCGCCTGCGGGTGCCCGCGACTGTGAGTATGCGCACGTACGGGAGAGCGTACGCATGCGCAGCACGGACCTGTGTGAGGTGCAAATATGGTAGTGTAAATAGAGATATTTTTCTGACTTTGACAAGGGGAAGTCGTAAGCCCACTTGTACTACTTCCACCAAGCAATTGACTGTCCAACAGTCCTTTGCGAGGAAGATGAAATATCACAGCAGTCATCCTGTTGCAAAGCGGATAACTGAGGCCTTGACAACTATGTTGGTGTTAGACGTGCGTCCGGTATCCGCCGTTAGTTCACAGGGAACTACACAATTTCTTGAGGTAGTGTGCCCCCGTTACCAAATACCATCTAGGTTCCACTTCTCTAGGCAGGCGATACCGAAAATGTACACAGACCTCAGAAAAAGACTCACCAGTGTCCTAAAAAATGCAGCTGTACCCAATGTCCACTTAACCACGGACATGTGGACAAGTGGAGCAGGGCAGGGTCAGGACTATATGACTGTGACAGCCCACTGGGTAGATGTATGGACTCCCGCCGCAAGAACAGCAGCGGCGGCACCAGTAGCAGCATCTCGCAAACGCCAACTCTTTCCTAGGCAGGCTACGCTTTGTATCACCGCTTTCCAGAATACGCACACAGCTGAAAACCTCTTACGGCAACTGAGGAAGATCATCGCGGAATGGCTTACCCCAATTGGACTCTCCTGTGGATTTGTGGCATCGGACAACGCCAGCAATATTGTGTGTGCATTAAATATGGGCAAATTCCAGCACGTCCCATGTTTTGCACATACCTTGAATTTGGTGGTGCAGAATTTTTAAAAAAACGACAGGGGCGTGCAAGAGATGCTGTCGGTGGCCAGAAGAATTGCGGGACACTTTCGGCGTACAGGCACCACGTACAGAAGACTGGAGCACCACCAAAAACGCCTGAACCTGCCCTGCCATCATCTGAAGCAAGAAGTGGTAACGAGGTGGAATTCAACCCTCTATATGCTTCAGAGGTTGGAGGAGCAGCAAAAGGCCATTCAAGCCTATACAATTGAGCACGATATAGGAGGTGGAATGTACCTGTCTCAAGCGCAGTGGAGAATGATTTCAACGTTGTGCAAGGTTCTGCAACCTTTTGAACTTGCCACACGTGAAGTCAGTTCAGACACTGCCAGCCTGAGTCAGGTCATTCCCCTCATCAGGCTTTTGCAGAAGAAGCTGGAGGCATTGAAGGAGGAGCTAAAAGGGAGCGATTCCGCTAGGCATGTGGGACTTGTGGATGGAGCCCTTAATTCGCTTAACAAGGATTCACGGGTGGTCAATCTGTTGAAATCAGAGCACTACATTTTGGCCACCGTGCTCGATCCTAGATTTAAAACCTACCTTGGATCTCTCTTTCCGGCAGACACAAGTCTGCTGGGGTTCAAAGACCTGCTGGTGAGAAAATTGTCAAGTCAAGCGGAACGCGACCTGTCAACATCTCCTCCTTCACATTCTCCCGCAACTGGGGGTGCGAGGAAAAGGCTCAGAATTCCGAGCCCACCCGCTGGCGGTGATGCAGGGCAGTCTGGAGCGACTGCTGATGCTGACATCTGGTCCGGACTGAAGGACCTGACAACGATTACGGACATGTCGTCTACTGTCACTGCATATGATTCTCTCACCATTGAAAGAATGGTGGAGGATTATATGAGTGACCGCATCCAAGTAGGCACGTCAGACAGTCCGTACTTATACTGGCAGGAAAAAGAGGCAATTTGGAGGCCCTTGCACAAACTGGCTTTATTCTACCTAAGTTGCCCTCCCACAAGTGTGTACTCCGAAAGAATGTTTAGTGCCGCCGCTCACCTTGTCAGCAATCGGCGTACGAGGTTACTTCCAGAAAATGTGGAGAAGATGATGTTCATTAAAATGAATTATAATCAATTCCTCCGTGGAGACATTGACCAGCAGCAATTGCCTCCACAAAGTACACAGGGAGCTGAGATGGTGGATTCCAGTGGGGACGAATTGATAATCTGTGAGGAGCGGGATGTACACGGTGATATATCGGAGCATGATGATGAGGTGGACATCTTGCCTCTGTAGAGCCAGTTTGTGCAAGGAGAGATTAATTGCTTCTTTTTCGGTGGGGGTCCAAACCAACCCGTCATTTCAGTCACAGTCGTGTGGCAGACCCTGTCACTGAAATGATGGGTTGGTTAAAGTGTGCATGTCCTGTTTATACAACATAAGGGTGGGTGGGAGGGCCCAAGGACAATTCCATCTTGCACCTCTTTTTTCTTTCATTTTTCTTTGCGTCATGTGCTGTTTGGGGAGTGTTTTTTGGAAGGGCCATCCTGCGTGACACTGCAGTGCCACTCCTAGATGGGCCAGGTGTTTGTGTCGGCCACTAGGGTCGCTTATCTTACTCACACAGCTACCTCATTGCGCCTCTTTTTTTCTTCTTTGCGTCATGTGCTGTTTGGGGAGTGTTTTTCGGAAGTGCCATCCTGCGTGACACTGCAGTGCCACTCCTAGATGGGCCAGGTGTTTGTGTCGGCCACTAGGGTCGCTTAGCTTAGTCATCCAGCGACCTCGGTGCAAATTTTAGGACTAAAAATAATATTGTGAGGTATTCAGAATAGACTGAAAATGAGTGGAAATTATGGTTTTTGAGGTTAATAATACTTTGGGATCAAAATGACCCCCAAATTCTATGATTTAAGCTGTTTTTTAGGGTTTTTTTGAAAAAAACACCCGAATCCAAAACACACCCGAATCCGACAAAAAAATTCGGTGAGGTTTTGCCAAAATGCGGTCGAACCCAAAACACGGCCGCGGAACCGAACCCAAAACCAAAACACAAAACCCGAAAAATTTCAAGTGCACATCCCTACTTATTATCCTCCAAGTAACTTTTTGTTGTGGTTTGCCTAGGCTTACCTGGCCGCATCAGTCAATAAGAGGACTCTCCACGTGCTGTGGCCACAGCAAGTCTGGAGTCTTCCGAATTCAGTGTACATTAACTGACGGGACTAGTACAGATTTATGCAGCATGCACTTAATGACGACAAGACTATACCGTGGGCTGTTGTCTCCTTCAGTTAGTGGTTTCAGAAGCGACTTAGTAGCTCTTGCATTTGTGGGGCTAATTTTTGCATTAGTGACTGTTCTTGGTTTAGGTCCAGAGGCTGTCTAGTTTAGATGCTCCTACCTGGGGTGAAGGCCAATTGGATCTCTTTTAAAGGATGAAAACTGTTTGAGTTGTCAAGTAAAATCCTAACACTGAATATTATACAGTACACCTAGGGTCCTGTGCTCCTCCTGATCTGACAGGTTTTCTGATGCCGCCCCATGACGAACGACAATTTTAAAATACGCATCGATGATCCGGACTATCAGCAGCTGCCTCTGATTGTGTCCAGCCCCCGCCCCACGGACGGGCTTGTGAGTTATTAGTGTTTACTAGATTATGTTAAGTCGCAGCATCCTATACACATGCTTAACTGATGTATGTGCTCGGAACGTGTCCGTTAAGCATACTTGTTGGTAGTCTAGCAGAGGCTAACTTTTATTTGTAGTCCGATTTTTGCTTTTGTGCTGTAGTTTAGCTAAAACTATTGTCCTACATTCTTTTTTAGGCATGTGACACTAATGATATAGCTGAAAATAATTATTTAGAGCTTGCTAGCCCAGATGAGTGAAAGCGCAGTGAAAAACCATATTACAGGCAGCCATCTTGGGTGCGCTACAGTAGTTACAATAGATAAATACAAAATGTGATCTAGCATGGGTAGGTGATGTGTTCCACTTCAGCTGCTGTGGAACTACACATTCCAGAATGCACTGTTACAGTTTTGATGTTGTGATATGCTAAAACTGTTGCAGGGCAAGCTGGTATAAGCAGTAACTGAAGATGTGATGTACATAGGGGAATTCAAAGTGCAGAAAGTGAGATGATAAAATTATATGTACAGAATGAACAGGTCATGAACTGTACATTCCACCCACAAGTGTACTAGGCGGGGCAATCCTCCTGGGAGCACAACATAGGTTACGATAAGCAACTGTTGGAGTGATCCAAAAAGATGAGGATGCAAAGGGGAAACAAAGCATAAGAGATACGTAATGGGTGCAAGCGGGAAGGCGGAGGCTGGGCAGTCCAGGTTGTGGAAGGGAAGGATTGGCAAAGGTGGTAGGATTCTATTTGAAGCTAGGCCCTAGGTTTGCCTTCAAAAGGCAATAAAGGTGGTGAACCTGGCAAAGGCTCGCCATAGCCCCGGGGCCTGTGGAGTCCCCGCCCCTCGGGTATCAGGAGCGATGTGAAGCCAGGGATGCAGACGGGGACAATTAGAATCTTACAGGCAAGGGGGGTGATTCAGTCCTGATCGTAGATGTGCTAAATTTAGCACATCTACGATCAGCTTCCCTGAAATGGGGGGGAGATGCCCAGCACAGGGCTAGTCTGCTCCGCATGTCAGGCCCTACCCCCGAAAACGCACAGCAGCGTTCGGGTCTGAATGACCCCCATGGTGCGTCAATCCAACACAGGCTGCAACTCACAGCTGGAAAGCAGAGGTATTAGTGGCCATGCATCATTAATAGCCATAAAATGAAACCATGTAAAACTCTGAAGTGATCTACCTTGGTGAAATGATGCTTAACCTAACTAATATCGCTACTGCTGGTTCCCAGCTTATTTCATGCCCACAGAGAGGAGATACAGCAGGCTCTAATGCAGGGCTGGGGGTGGGGTTGATTGCCTGGGGTATTGCTGCGGAGGGCTGGTTTGCCTGGTAGGCCCCCTTAGTTGTGTGGCTATGGGGTCTGTTTGCTTGGTGGGTGGGGGAAGCGTGATCCGGTCTGAAGATCGACACTGTTTAGGTCGACCACTATAGGTCGACAGGGTTTCTAGGTCGACATGTGCTAGGTCGACAGGTCAAAGGGCCGACATGAGTTTTTCACATTTTTTTTCTTTTTTCTTTTTTTTTTCTTCTTTTTCATACTTAACGATCCACGTGGACTATGATTGGAACGGTAATCTGTGCCGAGCAAAGCGAGTGAACACGGTGCACTAATTGGGGTTCCCAGTCACTCTACGAAGAAAACGACACCAAAGAAAAACCACCTCATGTCGACCTTTTGACCCATCGACCTCGAAACCCTGTCGACCTTCCATCCCTGTCGACCTAGTGACTACCTATAGTGGTCAACCTAAACAATGTCGACATAAATACTGTCGATTTGATGAACCACACCTGGGGAAGCTGCTCCAGTAATGTGGCTGCTGGGGGGGGGGGGGGGGATGACAAAACAACAGTGGTCTGGTTCCTACACTTTCATCCTGGTTCCTAGATTTTAGAAACATTTGTCAAGCCCTGCTCTATTGTTATACTTATGGCAAGTAGAAATTTTCCTACCTGTCCTCCTTTTCCTTCCTAACCAGGGAGTTACTTGATGCTCAGTATTTCCACAATGAAGTATCTGATGTACAGAGCTACAAACGTATGGGGCCCTTTCACATCTTCTCACAGACTTTGCATTTCACATTCCCGGGACCCTTGTGCACCAAATGTACCTTCTGCCCACCAGTACCGAGCTCCTCATGGGTACCCTGGCACACAAGGCATTTAAGGAACATTTTGGTTGGCCAGCGTTGATTTATGCAGTACACACACGCATTATGCCCTCCTTTTTATTTTCTTCTTTCTTTCCCCTAAACACCACCAATAAATGTGGTTCTAAATTTGAAAGCAGAATTACACAGAGAGAATTTATTGGTAATTGTGCAATTGAAAATGACTGACTTTCTATTTTGCTAATTTGTACTTGCATAAAATGTGTGTGTGGGGGGGGGGGGGGGAGATGAAGAGATGGGAAGGGCCCATGGGGAGCATCTGTGCGTACCCCATTCCTTGCACTAGCTGATTTCCTCCGTAGACTCTGGCACTTGCCAGCACCTACTGCGCATGCAGCGATCTCTGGGATAATTGTGCATATGCCATTTTCCTGGTGACTTCTGTACGGTGCGTGCGCAGATCTCCAGGAACATGATGCCTGTACAATGTTCCCAGTGATACCTGTGATACAGCTGAAGGGGTAAATATTTTGAATGGGTGCAGGGTTTGTGGTGTGGACCCCTCCCCTCCGGACCCTGGGGACCATGTGCACAACACACCCTGCACCCATTATTATAGAGAGGACTCGCTATGCCCAGTGAAGCATGACATTTTGCCAAATAGGTCACCTATTTTATTTATTTTTTTATATATGAAGGGATCCCTGTTTTTATTTCAGAAATGGGGAAATCTTGTTATTGAGCACCCACCCCTGGATGACTGAATACATTCTGTAGAGTGCATTGGACGCTGCCCTTTTCAAATAAGGGGTCTCCCTAGTTGCTAGATGTTAGGATTAGGGGAAATTAGGCACCTCCTGGCTTTACTAGTGTCTGTGTATGGAGTCCATGGGGTATATTTACGAAGGTCCCGATTTTGTCAGAGTTTGTATTTTTATTTTTTTCTAAGTGTCATCTCGGGAATTTACTAACCGCAAATCTCGGCAGTGTTGGGGCTATTCGTATTGATTTCCCCGTCTAAGTTCACAAATACGAATGAATACACCTTCAGTCAAACACGGCTGTTATTTGATACAACTCAGTAATTTACTAAGAATTTGTATTCTCAATCACTGCAGACAATAGTCAAACGCTGCCGGGAAAGCATAGACTTCGTAAAAAAAAAAAAAGCAGTTTTAAAATAGACCTGCTTTTTCCTGGCGTGTTTAGATAGTCATGCATGGATCCGTGAGATCCGTGCATGCTTATCTGTGTAAAGGGGTGTGAAAGTGTTAAAAATCAAAGAGAAAAATTGCGTGGGGGTCCCCCCACCCCTATGTATAACCAGCCTCTGGCTCTTTGAGCTGGTCCTGGTTGTAAAATTACAGGGGATAAATTGCGTAGGGTCCCCCCATATTTATACAACCAGCTCTGCGTCCGGTCCAAAAAATATGGGGGACAAAAGATGTAGGGGTCCCTTGTATTTTTTTAAACCAGCACCGGGCTCCTCTAGCCAGAGACCGAAAGAATTGAAGAACTGTCCCGTGCGCAAAAGCAGCCCATCAGTCGTATGCTTCTAGAGGTATCCTTCACCCCTCACCAAATAGTGCAAACAAACAAGAAAATGAAGGAACAACTTAACTATTGCTGCTTCGTTAATTCAATGGTCACTAATTTCTCATACAATCGTCTCCATCAGTTGTAGATATAACAAGAGATGGGAAAAAAAGAGAATATAGTGTAACACAGTTTTAATTGGCATGCATCAAAACAAACAAAAATAACAATATAAACACATGTGAGGCATAATTCTTTCAACAAAAAGGCAGGCTTCCCAGTCAGCTTTAAACAGTGGGTGATTGTTTATATTGTTTTTGTTTGTTTTGATGCATGCCAATTAAAACTGTTACACTATAGTCTCTCCCCCGCCCCCATCTTTTGTTATATCTACAACTGATGGAGACGATTGTATAAGAAATTAGTGACCATTGAATTAGCGAAGAAGCGCTGGTTAAGTTGTTCCTTCATTTTCTTGTTTGTTTGCACTATTTGGTGAGGGGTGAAGGATACCTCGAAGTATTATTTAGCCGCACATCATGGCTGCACAGTGCTGCGCTGCAGGGAGAGAGGTGGCTGGCCAGGGGACGGCCGTTGAGGTACCGCTCATCCCCCCGCTCCCCATAGCCCATTGCACCGCGCACCTGGTCTCCTCACCTCAATCTGACTCTTTTTTTTTTTTTTTTTTTTAAAGTCTGATTGAGATTGTTGGAACAGGGGCCAAAACTTGTTGGATTTGGCCCCGTTTCCGACCGAAGTACGCGGTTCGGCAGCTATTCCACCAATCCACGTGTTTTCCGACAAACCTGGAATTCCCGACTTGTCGGTGGCAAAAAAAAAATGCACTTTTTGAATAGGTTGGAACCGCTTCTGACCGAAAAATCTGTTGAAAGCTGCCATCTTGTCGGAAAGACGTCAGCTTCCAACAGCTATTGAATACACCCCTTAGTATGATTTGCATATGTTATATAGGTCTTGTGCTTCAGTGTTTTGTATGTGTGTTTTCTTCCTACCTTTATACTACTGTAGTAGATCCTGATGTTTGGCTCCTTGTATAGTAAGTATACAGGTTGAGTATCCCATATCCAAATATTCCGAAATACGGAATATTCCGAAATACAGAATTTTTCGAGTGAGAGTGAAATAGTGAAACCTTTGTTTTTTGATGGCTCAATGTACACAAACTTTGTTTAATACACAAAGTTATTAAAAATATTGTGCTAAATGACCTTTAGGCTGTGTGTATAAGGTGTATATGAAACATAAATGAATTGTGTGAATGTACACACACTTTGTTTAATGCACAAAGTTATAAAAAATATTGGCTAAAATGACCTTCAGGCTGTGTGTATAAGGTGTATATGACACATAAATGCATTCTGTGCTTAGATTTAGGTCCCATCACCATGATACCTCATTATGGTATGCAATTATTCCAAAATACGGAAAAATCCGATATCCAAAATACCTCTGGTCCCAAGCATTTTGGATAAGGGATACTCAACCTGTATAAGATTGTTCAAGCTCCCTCCACCCCTCCTATCTTCATAATAATTTTTTTTTTTTCCCCTTCCAGAACAAAGCTCATTCTGTCCAGTTCAGCACTGCGATGCTTTAACGAATTCAAGGGGGCTCCTCCACTATATGCGGTCTGTGGACGCTCTGGCATCTTCCTGCATTACGTAGATTAATTCAATCCGTGCCTGAATACAGCTCCCTCACACAGCGCTCTTTCAGCTCCGTGCCAACGCAGATTGAAATTTTCCAAGCTAGTTGTTTGCCAGGCAAACCAAAGGCTCCTGGGAAGTGTTTACGCTAGCATTCCCTGTCTACATCCTCTCTCCGCTCCTCATCCAGGTAAGATTCTGAAATAGAACCTAGCAGTTGAGGTGGGGGGTGGGAATTTGTGCATGGATACTGAAATTCTGCTTCAGTTTCTAGCCTGAAAAGCTGCATTGGTATGACTGTCTGCAGGGCAATGTACGAGAGGCTGTCTGTGTTGTGTACAGTTCAGCAGACTGTCCATGAAATTCTCTGCAGTAATTTGACCTATTTTAGCTGCAGGATTTTACTGCAGAAAGTGAGCAAAAGATTTCTGGGTGGACTGTGGAACAGGGCTGGTAAATGGAGCTTTCTTATCAGGTGTTGCTGCTACAGTCTTACTGTAAAGGTTAAAATGCTTCAGAACATGCCACACTGAAATCTGAGCCCCCTCCAATCAGAGACCCCCACAGTAACTCTTCCTCTGCCAGGGTAACTCTGAACGTAGAAAACTGTGCGGTGCGAAGAGTTAATGCTGGGAGAAATTGCTTCTCTGTCTTGGTTTGTTTAATTTTGCAACAGGCAAAAGTCCAGTCTTGGCGTCCTGTTGCTGACTGTACTGAATATACAATATATCCTGTTTATATTTTGGATTTGGATATGGCATCCCACAGTTACAGAATCCGATTCTGGACAGTAGACCTATTTAGGGATGAGCCAAGGAGATTTAATTTCTGCATTTCTCTGCTGCTTAAACCTGCGGCTTCTGGCAGCGTTGAGTCTGACTTTTTAGAGAAGAGGCATTAAAAGAAGAGACTTTGTTTTATCTGCTCATCGCGTTAGCGCAGTTTTTGCAGGGGTGGGAGGGGGGCATACGGCTGTTTCTGTGGGAAGAGCTATTCCTAGCTTGTACTGTGTGGGTATCAGGGAGGTACTTGCAGCTGACTCAATATCCCTTAAACTTGTTAGGGCAGTTCTCATGCCAGCTGTCTTGGACGAGCCTACAGCTAGAGGCATTTTCTTTAATGTTTTTTCATATACAATTGCAAATAAAAGCAGCAGGCTCTTTTGACCTGGGTAAGCTGCTGTAAAGTGACTACATATGTACAACTGGCAGGTTGTGGTCAATCTTATTACACCTGTGCCCAAGCAGGTATCCATCCAAAGTAATTATACATCCAAAATGTGTATAGTGGCATTTGTGTTTTTGTTTTAGAATTCCCCCACACCTTGTCTTTGGAAACTAGACATGGGGCAGTGGTGTATACCCCCCTGCCAGCTTCTGCATGGATGTAGAATATACTCTGCATAGAGCGAGTTGGGAGTGCTTTCTGTATTCTCACCAAATTGTGTATAACTGATCTCTGTGATCTTGTAAACATTTTGTCCCCTGTAGTCCCCATGTGCCACACTTTCCAGCGCTAGATGAAATTGTGCAAGTACATGAAGGGTCTGCATCATCTGTCACTCTCCAGCAGTGTCTCTACTCCTGACGCAGCTGCTGCTTACTGCTGTGACTGCTTACTGTGGTAATCCTCACTATAAAACAACAAAAAATTATATAGATAGTGACTTTCTGCTCGGAGATAACCCGTTATACATCCAAGGAGCTCCTTTTATTCTTCAGAGAGCTTGTATGGAAGCAGTAATGTAGGTGTAACCCTATGTAGATGGGACTAAAAACACAGGCACAGTTTGTGTAAGACATTGTATTCTAAAACTGATTTATAGACGGATATAAACAAAGTATATCCCTTAAATCCCTGGCGGTCTAGGAGTATTTGGGTCCGTACAGTGGTAGTTGGTTACTCTGTTCCCCATCCTTGGGAGCCAGAGTGCTTGGACTTCTGTTGGGGGATCCTCGGACTCCTGGTAGTCCTGTGGGGCGAGGGGGGGGAGCACTACTACTGCCTCAAAAATGACACTTCCAGCTGGAGGTTGCAAGCGGGCTCCTAATTTAGGGTCAGGAAGCAGTGGTACCTGAATGATTTAAATAACTGACATATTGTCTGTCTTTTTTTTTGTTTTTCTGTTTTCCTTAGTAAAAATTGTTATTTTATGAAGTTTTCATGATGGCACCCCCTGACTGGCATATTTAATGCATTTATTTTATTATTTCTTTATTACCACTTATTTATATAGCGTACACATATTCTGCAGTCCTTTACAACCTTATTAGACTGTGCATTGTAATAGATCCGTAATAGTAGATTGGGAAGAATGGCATTACGCATAAAATGAGAGAGCTTAGTTTTCATTTTAATATATCAAGCTTGGGCGGCTTCTCTAGCTCCTTCTATTGTGTGCAGGGAAATCTTATGGCACGGTTTCCCAAACTGGGTGCCGTGGCACCACGAGGTGCTTTGGGAAACTTGCAGGGGTGCCCTGGATTGGTGGTCCAGGACCAATTCAAATTATTTATGGTCCATGTAATAAGCCAAACCAGTGTTTGTGGCTTCCAGTCATAAAACATGTGGACAAACAGAAGCGAATCCTGTCCCTTGCCACATAACTCAACCTAAGGATGACATTTAAACTCAAATCTCCTATATAATAGCACAGATCTGTCACTGTGACTGTTTGGATAACGCTGGGCGTGGCTAGAAGCTCTCATTGGGTTAGCAGCAGGTCTATCACACCCAGTCCACAGCTGATTGGGTGAGAAACGCCCTCCCACACAGGTTACATCCAATGGGAGGCTCTGCCCTTTGGCTGCGTTGTGTTCCCAGAGCAGGATTAACAATGGGGCTGATGGAGCTGCAATTCCAGGTCCACACCCCAAAATAGGCCCACTGCATCTGCAGCAACATACCCTCCAACAATTTACACATAAAAATCGCTACAAATTTGAAAAGGGGGCGTGGTCACGGGTACAGTGGTGTGACTACGCCCCTTTTCCTACACTTTCAATGGAAGTTTGGAGAGCCAAAAATCGGTACAGACCATAAAAAAAAAAAGGTACTGTACCTGCCAAAAAGGTGCAGCTGGAGGGTATGCATCTGCAGCAAGTCTCTGCACTGTAGATAGAGCGCTGCAGTAAAAGTTTTTTTTTTTTTTTTTTTTTTTCTTCTTCTTCTCTATGTCCTGCTGCCAGTCTGCCTGCCTCCTCCGGCATCAACAATCCCCACTCCCTAGCCGTGGCGCAGGTGGAGCAAAAGCTGCTGCGGCCACCGGCATAGAGGTGTATGAAAGCGGCGCAGCAAAGGCTTTCATAGCCCTCCCAGCGCTGCATACTCTCTGAGCCCCAAAGCCGCCTCTGCGCGTTAGGTCACAGAAGTGCCTCCCCGCCACAGTCGCGCCCAGATTTCCAGAGGTCCTGACTCCACAACGCAGCACCTGGGCTGCTGGCCTGGAAGACCCGAGGTGGCTAATGTAATGGATAGCGTGGGTGATATTGCGGAGGGTAATGTCTGGACGCTGAATCAATGTAAAAGGTGACCGTGCTGTGCACAGCACTCATCTTTTACATTGTTTCAGCGAGTCGGTCAGTTCTGCCAGCCAGTCACTATTGTTAGCACCGGTATCCCAACACGCCGCATTACAGAGAAGTAGACGCACTAAATAAACTACATCGCCCAGCAGCCCTTGGCGCCAAAGCATTCCGGCGCTAAGTCCTGCTGGGAGCTGTAGTTTGAGTGCATCTTCTTCCCTCTAATGCGGCGCGTTGTAACACCAGTGCAAACAATAGTGATTGGCTGCTGTGCGAGTCTCCGGGAGAGCCATTGAAAAAGGGAGGACAGCAGCTTAGCTGCTTCCTGGAGGAGAAGCATTACCCGCCCCTCCCCCACTCGCAGTACTTCCGGGCCTCATCTGCAGCACCCCACACACACCCCTCCACTACCCACGGTGGCTTTGAACCCCCTCCTCCACCCGCAGCACACCAGCCCCTCCCCCAACCACAGCACCTATTAGGTGATTCATCAGGCCCTGCATGCGCTGTTCACGTCGTTGCAAGGGGCTACGACCCCTTAACCATCACACGCCCTTTGTCTGTGCATTATTGAACCACTTACACAACTATGATTTGAGGTAATACTCCATATAATACAAATATTGCACGCCACAAGGGCTTGCAAGGTTTAAGGGGGCGTAGCCACTTTCAATGGTGTGAAGAGTGCCCGTAGGGCGCGATTAATCATCTAGCTGGTTAAATATGTTTCTGAATTTCACAATAAGAAACCTTTGGCCTAGGGGTGCCATGACAAAAATTCTGATACTCCTGCGGCGCCATCATTCTAAAAAGTTTGAGAACCACTGCCCGATGCAATCTCCACTTGATCTCACATCCCATCTGTAATGATAAGCTCCTGAGTATCTGACATTTCTGTGGACAACATATAAGATGACTTGTGCATTACGTCTTAGTGGTTCTTTAACGCAACATTTCCAATTAGGTGGGTAACTCTGCCTACCCATTGCTTTTCCCACCAGAAGCCTTGAGTTCCTCGCAGATCGATTAGTCCATAGGTCTGCAAACTCGGTCCCCAGGACCCCACACAGTGCATGTTTTGCAGGTCTCCTCACAGAATCGCAAGTGAAATAATTGGCTCCACCTGCGGACCTTTTAAAATGTCTGAGTAATTAATACGGGATGCGGTCAAGATGCCGGCGGTCGAAATACTGACGCCGGAATCCCGACCGCCACAATCCCGACATATTCTCCCTCCGTGGGTGTCCACGACACCCATAGAGGGAGAATATAATAGTGTGCCGAGCGTAGCGAGGCACCGTGCCCGCAGCGTGGCGAGCGAAGCAAGCCCGCAAGGGGCTGCGTTCCGCTCACCACCCCTGTCGGGATTGTGTGGTCGGGATTCCGGCGTCGGTATTTCGACCGCCGGGATTCCGACCGGCGGCATTTAGTACTGATCCCACTAATACACCTGTGCACCTGCTGGGTTACTTGCAAAACATGCACTGTGTGGGGTAATGAGGACCGAGTTTGCAGACCTATGGATTAGTTATTCAGATCACTATCAAATGTTGTGTATGGAACTACATAAAACTAAGAAGAGTGCAGCTCACTATTGGTCGTCCTGCTCACCCCCATCTCTGCTGCCATTTTATATTTGTGAACAATAAATATTTTACATGTCTTCCAAGAAATACTGCTTTCATGTGCGGTCCAATTAGCAGGTAGCTTACATGTCGCTCGCTACAGTATGGAAAGACATTTTATGGATTGACAATTCTGTTTATACCGCATTGATGTCTCACGAATCTAGTAACATTGCAGTGGTGCACCTATGCTAATGATTAGCGAAGACCCTTTTATGTTTTATGGGTTTGATTATTTATTTATTTATTTATTTATTTATTTTTCTTTTTTTCTTTCTCCCCCTTCTGGGGCACCAACCACTAGAGGCCGCCCGCTGGTGGCAATTCAGTTGTGGTGCTGTATGGGTTCACATGCTGCTAGCGCCAACATTTCTTCTTGCAGCTCCCCCGTGCTGGCGAGCGGAAATGTTAGAAAAGTAACCCATTTGGACAACCTAACCTAACCTTTCGTGTCGCACCTAGAACTTTAGTCTGGTTCAGCCATTTCATGCGGCTAAACCCAGCACTTCTGGACATGATAAAGAAAGATTTAAAAAAAGCAATTGAATTGCACCCCCAGATCGGGCGCACTTTTAATCGCCCCCTATGTCTGTATCTAGTCCCTCCTTTCTCCTGTTAATGGATGGGAGCTGTGCGAGAATAAGGATACAGTGCCCATTGTTTCACTTGTATGGAGCACCTATATTCATTGGCGTTAATCTTGTTTTGCTTTTTGTAGGAATATTAATATTCAGGGCTACACTTGGTGAATATGCAGTACCGCGCATACAGTAACTTTCTGTTGGTAATCCTTAGGATTGAAAATAAAGTGTTTTTTACATTTCTACATTTTATGTGCAAAAAAACACCAAAACATGCAAACTTTATCCTAATAAAATGGTAAGATTTATTTGACTGTTCTTTACCTATACCCAAGACTATTACCCCCTTCTTATAAGCTGGTGTAAAATTGCAATCTCCCACAACTCTCTGAATATCCTTTGACTTAGGCTGTTTCCACATTTAAATAAGGCTGTCCCCTTGCTAAATACAAATTGACCACTTGAATAATGTGAAAGACGGGCCAGTGTTTGGTCCTGCATCCATATGAAGTTGATCATATAGCTGGGTAATATCACAGGCTATTTGCTGTGTTTTTGTAGGCATTGCAGTGCTTTCAGGAAAGTGCATTGATATGTCCCGTCACTTTTACTGCAGCCAGCGTCTTGCTGCGTTGTTGAGGGCACAGTGAATGTACTGTACAGTATGTCAGGGAATCACAGCAGAAAGGGAAAGTGAGTTTGTCAGCACAGGTCTGTCGGTCAGGGTCTCTCCTAGTGTTTGCACTGCATGTTGTGTAAACTGACAGGCTATGTTTTGGCACTGTAAGCACAATGGGCGTCATTGAAATATATGAGAGAATTAGGATATTGCTGATTTGTAAATCTCCCAACAATTTATACTACCCACACTAATGCCCTTTACAACTGTCCCAGTCCCCTGTTTAAGCCACACACTCCTTATGTTTCAGTTGTTACAACTCTAATGTAAGCTCCTTACCGTCTTGTCTTCACGTCCGCTTTTTATATTGTGTCCTGGTTTCCCCACTTTCCTGTGCTGCGGAGCACTGCTGCCTTCACAAATTTACCCTGATGATCATATCTCTCGTTTTTATTTTTTGATGTCTATAAATTAAGTTACCCAAAAATGTCCTGTACCTTTTTTTATTTATTTATTTTTTATTTTTTCCATCTGGATACTGCCAAGTAGCATGTTTTTGTGAATTGCTCTAAGTAACTGATTCGGGGGCAGTTTTCATCTTGACCTCCTTTGACAAGTAAAGCCAAGCTGCTTTAAGACTGAGCTGCTCTTGTTTGACCTTCAACTTCGCCCTTGGCAAATGTCACCTAAAAATGAGCTTCTCATTAACTGTAATTTTAGAACCGTTTATTTAGACGTTGTACAACACTGTGCTAATTACTTGGTCCGTGTAACTGTGTTTAAGCTTTCTCTGATGCCAGTTTACTCATGCTTCTATTTATAGGAGTCCAGTACCCGTTTCCCATGTTGCAATTGACATTATTTTTCATGATCTTTCTGCTTTACTGTATAATGACACATTCTCTCTACAGGGCACCAAATATAAATATGGTCATTTATTACCGCACCACATGGAGGCTTCCTTAGTGTGGGCTAAACCATCCATACGCATTACTTAGTGATAACACAGGTGCCAGTAAACTTGGTAGTCAGCACTTTCCTGACTATTGCTTTGTGGTAACGGGATCCGTTCAATTCACTGGCTGTCAGGATCCCAGCGGACAGAATACAGACGCCGGAATGCCGACAGCCAGCAATGCAGACAAAAAGACCGGCGCATCATATCTATTCACACTCGTAGGATGTTACCGACACCCATAGAGTGGGAATAGAAACTGTAGCGAGCAACAGAGCCCGCAAGGGGACTCGTAACGCTCTCCCCGCTGCTGGCATTGTGCCAGGTGGGATGCCGCTGTTAGGATATTGACAGCCGGCATCCCGCTTGCCGGATTTGCGTATGTAATCTGTGATAACCGTGCACAGATAAAGATGTAACAATGTTTAGGTTACAGTTAAGTTGTTGCTCCGATCTGATCCCCAGTAGCCACGGCAGTCAATTTTTTGTTTTAAAAAAAAAAAATTTTTCTCAGCCTCTGAAGGCGCCCTGAAAAAAGTGAAGTGAAAAAAGTGAAGGGCGCCGAAAACAGGACTGTAAGACGTCCAAGATCTTTAGACAGGTTTAGCCGCTTTGTGCGGTTACACCCGGAGCTGTCGGGTGTGTTGACTAGTAATGGGGTTGATTCAATTCGGCAACAGTTGAATAGCGCTGGCAATTAGCTCCCGATGCTATTCAATTCAGCTACTAGTTACCTGCAATTGGCAGGAATTCTTCTCTCGCTCGGGGGGTGAGAGAAGAAAACTGACAAAGTGCTGCCGCGTGGCCGGCGCAAGGCCGATTCTGTCGGGAATCAGCATCGTCGCGGGTAGTTAAGTCAGAGACTGCCCATTCTCCCGACAAAACTACCTGTTAAGTCGGCGAGAACGGGCATTCGCCGACTTAACTTTAGCTGAATTGAATAGCGTCTGGAGCTAATTCCCGGCGCTATTCATCTGTTGCCGAATTGAATCGACCCCAATGGGTGTCTGATCAGAGTAACAACTGAATTGCTCTGATAGATGCCCATTTGTATAGACACCCAGAGCAGAGGTGTCTATACAATGACTTGGCGCTAGGCTTGACTTGGCGCTAGGCTTACCAACTCGCCCCATTATATGGTTAATATAATTATATGGTTAAAAGGGGCAGGTCCGTTTAGCACAAGTTTGGTAAGCACCGGAAATGAGTGCACTGTAAAGCTGCCACTAGATGTGCGAGCACAGATCAGTCTTAACTAGTGCCTCCGGGGCAGCATCGCACCCAGCACATCAGTCGTGGTGAACTGCATCTCTCTACTTAAGTGCCAGGAATGATGCATGCAATTGAATAGTTTCAGGCTTATCCCTGGAGTGTACCAAACTTGCACTGAATTGCTCGTTGAGAGCAGGTGAGATAGAGGTCTTTGTACTAAATCTTGAAGAAAGATGAATTGGATGGCGATTAAGTACCAGCCAATCAGCGCCTGTAACATGGCAGTTAGGATCTGATTGGCTGGTACTTTTATCTCCGTTCACTTTATCGCTCTCCAAGGCTTAGTACATAGACCCCATACACACTTCTGGTAATTCCACCTGGTGCCATTCGACAACATGTTGTGCAAACGTTGTGCCCCTTATTGAAGGGATGAGTTGGCAACTCTTCTAGCAGTTAACACTGGCACCTGTGGCAAGCAGGGGTGTGGTAGATAAGGTGATATGATGACACCACACCTGATTGGTTGCATGACGTCTTTCAAAATGAATGTCCTCCCATGTTTACTTACCTCTTCGGTACTCTCTTATAAGAATACCACCTCCCTCCTTTTTTTTTTTTTTCCTCTTACGTCCTAGAGGATGCTGGGGACTCCGTAAGGACCATGGGGATAGACGAGCTCCGCAGGAGACATGAGCACTAAAAAGAACTTTAGATATGGGTGTGCACTGGCTCCTCCCTCTATACCCCTCCTCCAGACCTCAGTTTAATACTGTGCCCAGAGGAGACTGGGTGCACTACAGGGAGCTCTCCTGAGCTTCCTGAAAAAGTATTTTGTTAGGTTTTTTATTTTCAGGGAGACCTGCTGGCAACAGGCTCCCTGCAGTGTGGGACTGAGGAGAGAGAAGCAGACCTACTTAAATGCTAGGCTCTGCTTCTTAGGCTACTGGACACCATTAGCTCCAGAGGGAGTCAGAACGCAGGTCTTCCCTAGCGGTTCGTCCTGGAGCCGCGCCGCCGTCCTCCTCGCAGAGCCGGAAGATAGAAGCCGGGTGAGTATAGTAAGGCAGAAGACTTCAGAGCTTCGGAGAGGTAACCGCTGCGCGCCATTGCTCCCACAACACACACACACACACACAGCGCACACTGTGGGGTGCAGGGCGCGGGGGGGCGCCCTGGGCTGCAATGTAGACCCCAGCACTGGCTTTTAGGAATATAATTAATCAGTTTGATATTTCAGAGCCCCCGCCAGTTTAAAAGAGCGGGACTGAAGCCTGCCACTGAGGGGGCGGGGCTTCTCCCTCAGCACTCACCAGCGCCATTTTCTCCTCAAGCACACGCTGAGAAGCTGGCTCCCCGGACTCTCCCCTGCTGATCACCGGTGACAGAGGGTTTTAAATAAGGGGGGGGACACATAATTGGGCGCAGTGAATAGCGCTGTATCTGGGTAATATTTTTCTTTTTCCTAAGATTATTGGCGCTGGGTGTGTGCTGGCATACTCTCTCTCTGTCTCTCCAAAGGGCCTTGTGGGGAACTGTCTCCAGATAGAGCTTTCCCTGAGTGTGTGGTGTGTCAGTACGTGCGTGTGGGCATGTCTGAAGCGGAAGGCTCTCCTAGGGAGGAGGTGGAGCGTGAGTGTGGTGTCGCCGTCGGCAACGCTGACACATGACTGGATGGATATGTGGAATATTTTAAATGCAAATGTGAATTTATTGCACAAACGTTTGGACAAAGCAGAGTCCAGGGACAACACAGAGGGTCATACCCTGCCTTTCCCTATGTCACAGGGACCTTCTGGGTCTCAAAAGCGGCCGCTTTCTCAGATAGTTGACACAGATACCGACACGGAGTCTGACTTTAGTGTAGATTATGATGATGCGAGGTTGTAGCCAAAATTGGCAAAGAGTATTCATTATATGATTATTGCTATAAAGGATGTGCTGCATATTATAGATGACCCCGCGGTGCCTAATCCTAAAATCCACATGTTTAAAGAAAACAAGCCTGAGGTTACTTTTCCACCTTCTTTTGAATTAAATGAGTTATTTGAAAGTGCTTGGGAAACTCCAGATAAGAAGGTGCAGATTCCCAAAAGGATTTTTATGGCGTATCCTTTCCCTATCAAGGACAGGATACGGTGGGAATCCTCCCCAAGGGTGGACAAGGCGTTGACGCGCCTTTCCAAAAAGGTGGCGCTGCCGTCTCGGGATACAGCAGCCCTCAGGGATCCTGCTGACCGCAAGCAGGAAACTACCTTGAAGTCCATTTACACACATACCGGTACATTACTGAGACCGGCAATAGCGTGGGTTTGTAGCGCTGTACTAGCGTGGACCGATACCTTATTTGCTGATATGGATAAGGAAACTATTTTATTGACCCTGGGACATATTAAGGATGCGGTCCTTTTATATGAGAGGCTCAAAGGGATATAGGCATACTGGGGTCCAGAGCAAACGCTATGGCGATTTCTGCCAGGCGCACACTGTGGACCCGACAGTGGTCGGGTGATGCCGACTCAAAACTGCATATGGAGGTTTTGCCGTACAAGGGTGAGGAGGAGTTTGGGGAAGGTCTCGTGGACCTAGTTTCCACAGCTACTGCTGGTAACTCAACTTTTTTACCTTATGTTTCCTCACAACCTAAGAAAGCGCCACATTATCAGATGCAGTCCTTTCGGCCGCATAAATCCAAGAGCTCGGGGATCTTCCTTTCTTGCCAGAGGTAAGGGCAAGGGGAAAAAGCTGCCAGCTACAGCCAGTTCCCAGGAACAAAAGTCCTCCCCAGCTTCTACTAAATCCACCGCATGACGCTGGGGCTCCGCTTGGGGGAGTCCGTTCCAGTGGGGGCTTGTCTTCGTCTTTTCAGCCAAGTCTGGGTTCACTCTCAGGTGGATCCCTGGGCAATAGACATTGTTTCCCAGGGGTACAAGCTGGAATTCGAAGAGGTGCCTCCTCGCCGGTTTTTCAAATCGGCACTGCCGACTTCTTCCCCAGAGAGTGAGGTAGTTTTGGCAGCAATTCAAAAATTGTGTCTCCAACAAGTGGTGGTCAAGGTTCCCCTGCTGCAGCAGGGGATGGGCTATTACTCAACCCTGTTTGTGGTCCCGAAACCGGACGGTTCGGTCAGACCCATTCTAAATTTAAAATCCTTAAACCTATACTTAAAGAGGTTCAAGATGGAGTCGCTCAGGGCGGTCATTGCAAGTCTGGAAGGGGGAGATTATATGGTGTCTCTAGACATAAAGGATGCATACCTTCATGTCCCTATTTATCAACCTCATCAGGCGTTCCTGAGATTTGTGGTGGAGGATTGTCACTACCAATTTCAGACGTTGCCGTTTGGGCTATCCACGGCCCCGAGAATTTTTACCAAATTAATGGCGGAGATGATGGTGCTCCTGCGCAAGTAGGGGGTCACAATTATCCCATACTTGGACGATCTCCTGATAAAAGCGAGATCGAGAGAACAGTTGCTGGTCAAAGTATCACTCTCCCTGAGGGTGTTAAAACAACATGGTTGGATTCTAAACCTGCCAAAGTCACAGTTAGTCCCAACAACCAGATTGCCTTTCTTAGGCATGATTCTGGACACTGAACAAAAGAGGGTCTTTCTCCTGACGGAAAAGGCCCAGTAACTGCGGGACTTGGTCAGGGACCTGTTGAAGCCAGACAGGGTGTCGGTACATCACTGCACACGAGTGCTGGGAAAAATGGTGGCGTCTTACGAGACCATTCCATTCGGCAGGTTCCATGCCAGAACCTTTCAGTGGGACCTTCTGGACAAGTGGTCTGGGTCACATCTACAGATTCATCAGATGATCCGCCTGTCCCCCAGGGCCAGGATATACCTCCTGTGGTGGCTGCAGAGTGCTCACCTTCTAGAGGGTCGCAGGTTCGGAATCCAGGACTGGGTTCTGGTGACCACGGATGCGAGTCTCAGAGGATGGGGAGCAGTCACACAGGGAAGAAACTTCCAGGGTCTGTGGTCAAGCCAGGAGGCTTGTCTACACATCAACATTCTGGAATTAAGGGCCATATACAACGGCCTTCGTCAGGCGAAGACCTTACTTCAAGGTCTACCGGTTCTGATTCAGTCAGACAACATCACAGCAGTGGCTCATGTAAACCGCCAAGGCGGCACAAGGAGCAGAGTGGCTATGGCAGAAGCCTCAAAGATTCTTCGATGGGCGGAGAGTCATGTAAGCGCTCTGACAGCAGTCTTCATTCTGGGAGTAGACAACTGGGAAGCAGACTTCCCCAGCAGACACGATCTGCATCCAGGAGAGTGGGGACTTCATCAGGAAGTCTTCGCAGAGATTGCAAGTCAGTGGGGTCTGCCTCAAATAGACATGATGGCTTCACGCCTCAACAAGAAACTTCCGAGATATTGCGCCAGGTCAAGGGACCCTCAGGCGATTGCAGTGGACGCACTGGTGACACCGTGGGGGTTTCAGTCGGTCTATGTGTTCCCTCCTCTTCCTTTCATCTCAAAGATACTGAGAATCATAAGACGAAGAGGGGTTCAGGCGATTCTCATCGTTCCAGATTGGCCTCGAAGGGCCTGGTATCCAGATCTACAGGAAATGCTCTCAGAAGATCCGTGCACTCTTCCTCTCAGGGAAGACCTGTTACAACAAGGGCCCTGTCTGTTCCAGGACTTACCACGACTGCGTTTGACGACATGGCGGTTGAACGCAGGATCCTAGCGGAGAAGGGCATTCCGGAGGAGGTCATTCCTACTCTGATAAAGGCTAGGAAGGAGGTGACATCGAAACATTATCACCGTATCTGGAGGAAGTATGTGTCTTGGTGCGAAGCCAAGACTGCTCCTCCGGAAGAGTTCCATCTGGGCTGTTTTCTCCACTTCCTGCAAACAGGAGTGAATTTGGGCCTAAAGTTAGGCTCCATTAAGGTTCAGATTTCGGCCTTAAACATTTTCTTTCAAAAGGAATTGGCTTCTCTTCCAGAAGTCCAGACTTTTTCGTGAAAGGGGTGCTGCATATCCAGCCTCCTTTTGTGCCTCCAGTGGCACCATGGGACCTTAACGTGGTGTTACGGTTCCTTAAGTCTCACTGGTTTGAACCGCTTCAAAGAGTTGAATTGAAGTATCTTACTTGGAAAGTGGTCATGTTATTTGCCTTGGCTTCAGCACGGCGAGTGTCGGAGTTGGCGGCTTTGTCTCACAAAAGCCCTTATCTGATTTTCCATGTGGATAGAGCTGAGTTGCGGACTCGTCCCCAATTTTTGCCTAAGGTGGTTTCTTCTTTTCATATGAACCAACCTATTGTGGTGCCTGTGGCTACAAGGGACGTGGAGGATTCAGAGTCCTTAGATGTGGTCAGGGCATTGAAAATTTATGTGGCCAGAACAGCTTGGGTTAGGAAAACAGAGGCTCTGTTTATCCTGTATGCAGCCAACAAGGTTGGTGCTCCTGCGTCTAAACACACTATTGCTCGCTGGACCTGTAACACTATTCAGCAGGCTCATTCTACGGCTGGATTGCCGTTACCGAATTCGGTTAAGGCCCATTCCACTAGGAAAGTGGGCTCTTCTTGGGCGGCTGCCCGGGGCGTCTCGGCATTACAACTTTGCCGAGCCGCGACTTGGTCAGGTTCAAACACTTTTGCAAAATTCTACAAGTTTGATACCCTGGCCGATGAGGACCTTGTGTTTGCTCATTCGGTGCTGCAAAGTCGTCCGCACTCTCCCGCACGTTTTGGAGCTTTGGTATAATCCCCATGGTCCTTACGGAGTCCCCAGCATCTTCTAGAACATAAGAGAAAATAAGATTTTAAACCTACCGGTAAATCTTTTTCTCGTAGTCCGTAGAGGATGCTGGGCGCCCGTCCCTGTGCGGACAACATCCTGCAGAACTTGTATATAGTTGTTGCTTACATAAGGGTTATGTTTCAGTTAGATCAGTTTTGGACTGATACTGGTTTTGTTTCATACTGTTGACTGGTTCGTATATCCCAAGTTATACGGTGTGAATGGTGTGGCTGGTATGAATCTTGCCTTTGGATTTCCAAAATCCTTTCCTCGTACTGTCCGTCTCCTCTGGGCACAGTTTCTCTAACTGAGGTCTGGAGGAGGGGCATAGATGGAGGAGCCAGTGCACACCCATACCTAAAGTTTTTTAGTGCCCATGTCTCCTGTGGAGTCCGTCTATTCCCCATGGTCCTTACGGAGTCCCCAGCATCCTCTACGGACTACGAGAAAAAGATTTACCGGTAGGTTTAAAATCTTATTTATTTATTTTTTGCTATTGTCTGTGTGTTTGTCCTCGCTTGGGAAAACTAGTGATTCAATTAATGTGGTCTAATAAACAACCAAAGGATCTAAGCCCATACCTTTTTTACTGCAGCCAGTGGCCCATGCTTTCCCAATTTCCATACATAGAAGTCTGAGGTTGAACATCTTTGTCTCGCTGACCTCGTCACTGCGCTGTGAAACTCCCTTCTCCCCATCACTGCTTAGGAGAAGGGTCCTTTCAAAACGCAGTGAGGAGCAGCTAGACCTGGAAGACTGGTTTGACATATTTGTCTGTGACCAATCTTCGCTCTGTCATTACCGAAACCTCTTATTAATTGCTGTATTGCTGGTGCTACATCCTCGCCAGGCTCAGTGGCGTATACCTAGAAGCTCACGTGCATGCTGGTGCAGCCCTAAACTTTAGCCGATGTGCAAGGATGTAATCTCTCCCTTATCTATACTTTCCACAGGACTCTATACATCTTCCTCTCCCTATCCCAGACTGGGCTAAACATGCTTAAACTCTTATGCCATATTAGAAGTTCTTCAACCTAGAAGAATCCTCTTCTCCCTACCGTAACCACGGTTTGCAACTTAGCGGTTGGTGAATCAAGCCGTGAAAGGAGTTGAAGTGGACCAGTGGAGATGTTGCCTGTAGTAACCTATCAGCTTCTACCTATCATTTTGTGGACTGTATTTGATTAATGCTACCTCAGAGCTGATTGGTTGATATGGGCAACTTCTCCACTGGTCTACTTCCCCACTCTTTGATAAATCATCCCCATAGTATGGTATACATTGAAAATGAAACCAAATACGAGCATTCTGAGACTTCCCACACATCCCTGTGTGAATGTGTGGGTGTCTTGGCCCTTGTGAAATAACTGGTCTCTTTGATCCTGTACAAGACGTTGATCTTGTTAAAGATGGTTTCCATCATGATAATCTGATCTAAACTAGTCAGACCCCTTCCACGTAGATACACTCCATTTGCCCTGCCCACCCCTCATCTTTTAATGATGACCTTTTCACTGCAGGTATCTATTTGTCTGTTATGGATCGCTGTTGACTTTCTTAATGTTTTATTGCTAGACATGTGTTTTTTCATATGGGTTTTTAACCTTTTCTTGTGATAACATAGGTTTATTAAATAAAAAAAGCAGGGGATTAGGAGGTATGCTTGATGACTTGTCAGTCACATGTTTATAGCAGCATTTTAATATGCTGTGTTTTTTTTTTTTATGTGACCTGAAGTGGTTATGGACAAAGTAAGTGGTTGCTCACTTAGTGTAATCTAAATGTATTGTTTGTGCATAACATTCAGAGAGAAGTCTGCGCTAGAAGACCGTTGGGGTGGGGCTGATATGCCGGCAGTCAGAATACCGACCACGGCATCCCGATTGGTTAGAGTCCTGTCGGTTAAGTATGTTAACCCTCCACCCCCCCAATCCTAACTCTCTTTCTGCAGCCTAAAACTATCTTTCTCTGGCTGGGTCCACAGGATTATCCACAGGAAAACATTGGGATATTGTCGAGCGACAGCGAAAATGGCACCAACACGGTCACGAGCTTTCTGGCCTCCCAGGATGCATTGGGGCCTTCACCATATAGTCCCGCCCCCTGACTCAGTCAGATCAGTTTTTTGCTTGGTGCGGCAGGAAGCCGCATGGTCATAGGGCTGCTGTGAGAGCAGCCTCAAGCTTTTATTATTTTATTTTTATAGACTTACTATATTTTTTTTTTTTTTGAGCGACTTATCTTAACAGCGTCTTAAACGCATTCTAGAAAGAGTCGCTCCAACAACTCCCCACCGGGTCGCAACAACGTTTACCTTCGGGTATCAGTGCTGTCTCGACGGGCGTCTGTGTCTGATGTTCTAGCAGGTACAGCAGACGTAACCATGCTGTGGCCGGGGCATGGGGAGACGGTGAGTCTATGGACTTCCTCTTACTAGAGGGGTCAGGACACAGCTACACTGATTTTGGTGGAGACTACAAACCGTGTGATGCACATAACATCTAGAGTGCGACAGCGCTACGCTCCGGGGATCATAGGCGCCAGGACTAGGTAAAGGCCGCGATCCTGGGAGTTTAAGTCAACAGGGGGATTCAGACGCTCTCCTGGCCGTCCCTCCTCCGAGTTCATGGCCAGTTCCCGCGTGTTTCTCGTATCGTGAACTAAATGACCTCACTTCCGGCTCAGACGCTACCACGAGGGTACTCGGTCACAGCTTAGACGCTGCGGTTGTGTACACTGGAGATAAACCCGCCCAGACAGAGTCGCAGGCCTTAGCGTCTGCATACACATGGAAGTCGCTCAGCGTCCGTGTCCGTTGGTGAGCGTCCGTGTCCGTTATCAGTTATCAAGAGCGGCAGTGTACACCAGTAGCGTCTGAATCCACTCTGCGTCTTACGAGCGTATTTGCTTGGATATGGAAGTGTGGTGAGTATCCCTGTATCCCGCTCTACGGAGGCAGGGTATACAGTACTAAAAATTCTCTACTTCTTAGTATACGTTGTTAATTTTTAGTACCTATTGCATATGAGACCTGTATATTACTGTGTTTTCTCTAACGTCCTAGTGGATGCTGGGGACTCCGTAAGGACCATGGGGATAGACGGGCTCCGCAGGAGACATGGGCACTTTAAGAACGAATTTAGGTTCTGGTGTGCACTGGCTCCTCCCTCTATGCCCCTCCTCCAGACATCCGTTTGATACTGTGCCCAGACGAGCTGGATGCTTTTCAGTGAGCTCTCCTGAGTTTGCTGAGAGAAAGTATTTTGTTAGGTTTTTTATTTTCAGGGAGCTCTGCTGGCAACAGACTCCCTGCATCGTGGGACAGAGGGGAGAGAAGCAGCCCTATTCTCTGAAGCTAGGTCCCGCTTCTTAGGCTACTGGACACCATTGGCTCCAGAGGAATCAGTACGCAGGATCTCACCCTCGCCGTCCGGTCCCAGAGCCGCGCCGCCGTCCCCCTCGCAGAGCCGGAAGACAGAAGCCGGGTGAGTATGAGAAGCAAAGAAGACTTCACAGGCGGCAGAAGACTTCATGATCTTCACTGAGAACGCACTGCACTGCAGCTGTGCGCCATTGCTCCCACACACCTCACATACTCCGGTCACTGTAAGGGTGCAGGGGGGGGGCGCCCTGGGCAGCAATATAAACCTCTTATTTAGCAAAAGGAGCATATATACAGCTGGACACTGTATATATGCAGGAGCCCCCGCCAATTTTACACTTTTAGCGGGACAGAAGCCCGCCGTCAAGGGGGCGGGGCTTCTCCCTCAGCACTCACCAGCGACATGTTTTTTCTCCACAGCACCGCTGAGAGGAAGCTCCCCGGTCTCTCCCCTGCTTATACCACGGTAGAAGAGAGGGTTTTAAAGAAGAGGGGGGGCACATAATTTGGCGCAGTTAACAGCGCTACTGGGTAAACATTAAATTGCTGTGTTTTTTCCTGGGTCATATAGCGCTGGGGTGTGTGCTGGCATACTCTCTCTCTGTCTCCCAAAGGGCCTTGTGGGGGAATTATCTTCAGATGAGCATTCCCTGAGAGTGTGGTGTGTCGGTACGTGTGTGTCGACATGTCTGAGGTAAAAGGCTACCCTAAGGAGGAGATGGAGCAAATGTGTGTGTGAGTGGTGTCTTCGTCGACAACGCCGACACTTTTTTGGATATGTGAAATTAAGTGCTACGGTAAATTTATTGCACAAAAGATTAGAGAACAGACAGGGAATCTACCCATGTCTGTCCCTATGTCGCAGAGACCTTCAGAGTCTCACAACGCTCACTATCCAAAATAATAGACACTGATATCGACACGGAGTCTGACTCCAGTGTCGACTACGATAATGCAAAGTTACAGCCAAAATGGCAGGAAAGTATTTAATATGATTATTGTAATAAAAGATGTTTTGCATATCACTGATGACTCATCTATCCCTGACACGAGGGTACACATGTTTAAGGGGAAGAAAGCCGAGGTAAATTTCCCCCTCATGAAGAAAAAGAGCGGGAATCTCCAGATAAGATACTGCAGATTCCCACAAAGAATTCTCAGGGAGTATCTTTTCCCTACTAGGGCCAGGATACGATGGGACTCTTCCCCTAGGGTGGACAAAGCTTGTCGGGTTTACCCAAAAGGTAGCGATGACTTAACAGCTATCCTCAGGGATCCTGCAGATAGCATGCAGTAAAAGTACTTTGAAGTCCATTTACACACATTCTGGTACACTACTCAGACCGGCGATTGTGTCGGCATGGGTTTATAGCGCTGTAGCAGCGTGGACAGATACCTTATCAGCAGATATTGATACCCTAGTGTATGTATGTATAGGTGTGTGTAGATATAGATATATGTGTGTATATATATATATATATATATATATATATGTATAGATATATGTATAGATATATGTATAGATATATGTATAGATATATGTATAGATATATGTATAGATATATGTATAGATATATGTATAGATATATGTATAGATATATGTATAGATATATGTATAGATATATGTATAGATATATGTATAGATATATGTATAGATATATGTATAGATATATGTATAGATATATGTATAGATATATGTATAGATATATGTATAGATATATGTATAGATATATGTATAGATATATGTATAGATATATGTATAGATATATGTATAGATATATGTATAGATATATGTATAGATATATGTATAGATATATGTATAGATATATGTATAGATATATGTATAGATATATGTATAGATATATGTATAGATATATGTATAGATATGTATATAGATATATAGATAGATATGTATAGATATATAGATAGATATGTATAGATATATAGATAGATATATGTATGTATGTATGTATATATATATATATATATATATATATATATATATATATATATATATATATATATATATATATATATATATATATATATATATATATATATTAGTCTTCTGGGTTCTAGAGTCAACGCCATGTCGATTTCTGCTTGACGTGTCCTGTGAAACATGCAATGGACAGGTGATGCCGACTAAAAGAGGCATATGGAAGGTTTACCTTACAAGGCTGAGGAATTGTGTGGAGAAGGGCTCTCGGACCTGGTCTCCACAGCTATAGCTGGTAATTCTGATCTTTTGCCTTATATTCCCGCACAGCCTAAGAAAGCACGACATTATCAAATGCAGTCCTTTCGATCACAAAGAAACACAGTCCGAGGTGCGTCCTTTCTTGCCAGAGGCAGGGGCAGAGGAAAGAAGCTGCACAACACAGCTAGTTCCCAGGAACAGAAGTCCTCCCCGGCCTCTACAAAATCCACCGCATTACGCTGGGGTTCCACAGCGGAGCTAGGCCCGGTGGGGGCATGTCTTCAAAATTTCAGCCACAAGTGAGTTCACTCCCAGGTGGATCCCTGGGCAATAGAAATTGTGTCTCAGGGATACAAGCTGGAATTCGAAGAGATGCCCCCTCACCGATGCCTCAAATCGGCCCTACCAGCTTCCCCCCACGAGAGGGAAATAGTGTTAGCTGCAATTCACAAATTTTATCTTCAACAGGTGGTGAAGGTTCCCCTCCTTCAACAGGGAAGGGGTTATTATTCGACCATGTTTGTAGTCCCGAAACCGGACGGTTCGGTCAGACCCATATTGAATTTAAAATCCCTGAACATATACCTGAAAAGGTTCAAGTTCAAGATGGAATCGCTGAGAGCGGACATCGCAAGCCTGGAAGGGGGGATTTTATGGTGTCTCTGGACATAAAGGATGCATACCTTCATGTCCCCATTTATCCACCTCATCAGGCGTACCTCAGATTTGTGGTACAGGATAGTCATTACCAATTTCAGACGTTGCCGTTTGGTCTCTCCACGGCACCGAGAATATTTACCAAGGTAATGGCGGAAACAATGGTACTCCTGCGGAAGCAAGGGGTCACAATTATCCCGTACTTGGATGATCTCCTCATAAAAGCGAGATCTAGAGAGCAGTTGCTGAACAGCGTATCACTTTCTCTGGAAGTGTTACGGCAACACGGCTGGATTCTAAATATTCCGAAGTCGCAGTTGGTTCCTACGACTCGTCTGCCTTTCCTGGGCATGATTCTGGACACAGACCAGAAAAGGGTTTATCTCCCAATAGAGAGAGCTCAGGAACTCATGACCCTGGTCAGGAACTTATTAAAACCAAAACAGGTGTCAGTGCATCACTGCACTCGAGTCCTGGGAAAGATGGTGGCATCATACGAGGCCATTCCCTTCGGCAGGTTCCATGCGAGGACCTTTCAATGGGACTTACTGGACAAGTGGTCCGGATCACATCTTCAGATGCATTGGTTAATCACCCTATCCCCCAGGGCCAGGGTGTCACTCCTGTGGTGGCTGCAGAGTGCTCACCTTCTCGAGGGCCGCAGATTCAGCATTCAGGACTGGGTCCTGGTGACCACGGACGCAAGCCTCCGAGGTTGGGGAGCAGTCACACAGGGAAGAAATTTCCAAGGTCTGTGGTCAAGTCAAGAGACTTGCCTTCACATCAACATCCTGGAACTAAGGGCCGTATACAACGCCCTGCGTCAAGCGGGGAACTTGCTTCGCGACCAACCGGTTCTGATTCAGTCAGACAACATCACCGCAGTGGCTCATGTAAACCGACAAGGCGGCACAAGGAGCAGAGTGGCGATGGCGGAAGCCACCAGAATTCTTCGCTGGGCGGAGAATCACGTAAGCGCACTGTCAGCAGTGTTCCTCCCGGGAGTGGACAACTGGGAAGCAGACTTCCTCAGCAGACACGACCTCCACCCGGGAGAGTGGGGACTTCATCAGGAAATCTTCGCACAGATTACAAGTCGGTGGGAACTGCCACAGGTGGACATGATGGCATCCCGCCTCAACAAAAAGCTACAGAGGTATTGCGCCAGGTCAAGAGACCCTCAGGCAGTAGCTGTGGACACCGTGGGTGTTCGTCGGTCTATGTATTTCCTCCTCTTCCTCTCATACCCAAGGTGCTGAGGATAATAAGAAAAAGAGGAGTGAGAACAATCCTCATTGTTCCAGATTGGCCACGAAGGACTTTGTGAGCATTTCTTGAAGATCTGGATACCGAGGACCCGTGGCCTCTTCCTCTAAGACAGGACTTGTTGCAACAGGGGCCCTGTCTGTTCCAAGACTTATTGTGGCTGCGTTTGACGGCATGGCGGTTGAACGCCGGATCCTAGCAGAGAAGGGCATTCCGGGTGAGGTCATTCCTACGCTAATAAAGGCTAGGAAGGACGTGACGGCTAAACATTATCACCGTATATGGCGAAAATATGTTTCTTGGTGTGAGGCCAGGAATGCTCCTACGGAGGAATTCCAGCTGGGCCGTTTCCTTCACTTCCTACAGTCCGGAGTGAATTTGGGCCTAAAATTGGGCTCCATTAAGGTCCAGATTTCGGCCCTATCCATTTTCTTTCAAAAGGAGTTGGCTTCTCTACCAGAAGTTCAGACGTTTGTAAAGGGAGTGCTGCATATTCAGCCTCCTTTTGTGTCTCCAGTGGCACCTTGGGATCTTAACGTGGTGTTAAGTTTCCTGAAATCCCACTGGTTTGAACCACTTAAAACGGTGGAGTTAAAATATCTCACGTGGAAGTTGGTCATGCTATTATCCTTGGGTTCGGCTAGGCGTGTGTCAGAGTTGGCGGCTTGGTCACATAAAAGCCCCTATCTGGTTTTCCATATGGATAGAGCAGAATTGCGGACCCGTCCACAATTTCTGCCGAAAGTGGTTTCATCTTTTCATATGAACCAACCTATTGTGGTGCCTGTGGCTACTCGTGACTTGGAGGATTCCGAGTTGCTTGATGTGGTCAGGGCTTTGAAGGTTTACGTAGCCAGAACGGCTAGGGTCAGGAAAACAGTCGTTGTTTACCCTGTATGCATCCAACAAGCTTGGTGCTCCTGCTTCAAAGCAAACTATTGCTCGCTGGATCTGTAACACAATTCAGCAGGCTCATTCTGCGGCTGGATTGCCGCTGCCAAAATCAGTTAAGGCCCATTCCACTAGGAAGGTGGGCTCTTCTTGGGCGGCTGCCCGAGGGGTCTCGGCATTACAACTTTGCCGAACGGCTATTTGGTCAGGTTCAAACACTTTTGCAAAGTTCTACAAGTTTGATACCCTGGCTGAGGAGGACCTCCTGTTTGCTCAGTCGGTGCTGCAGAGTCATCCGCACTCTCCCGCCCGTTTGGGAGCTTTGGTATAATCCCCATGGTCCTTACGGAGTCCCCAGCATCCACTAGGATGTTAGAGAAAAAAAGATTTTACTTACCGGTAAATCTATTTCTCGTAGTCCGTAGTGGATGCTGGGCGCCCGTCCCAAGTGCGGACTTCTTCTGCAATACTTGTATATAGTTATTGCTTAAATAAGGGTTAAGTTATGGTTGCATCAGGGTTTGACCTGATGCTCTGTTATTTGTCATACTGTTAAATGGTGGTTATCACATGTTATACGGTGTGATTGGTGTGGCTGGTATGAATCTTGCCCTGGATTACCAAAATCCTTTTCTTTGTACTGTCAGCTCCTCTGGGCACAGTTTCTCTAACCGAGGTCTGGAGGAGGGGCATAGAGGGAGGAGCCAGTGCACACCAGAACCTAAATTCTTTCTTAAAGTGCCAATGTCTCCTGCGGAGCCCGTCTATCCCCATGGTCCTTACGGAGTCCCCAGCATCCACTATGGACTATGAGAAATAGATTTACCAGTAAGTAAAATCTTATTTTCTGCATGCTATGTTGAAAAAAGAACCAGTTTAAAACAGAAGTACAATTTTCCTATCTATGTATAAGTTGTAATGGGGGTTGTATTCTCATATGACAATGTCTAATGCTTTAACATGTGACTGACTGCTAGTATGTGTGCTGACTTTTCTGTGTAATGTCAGTCCTGTTCTGACCCTCAAATCAGGTGCACTGTGGTCAGATTGATCTCACCTCTATATACTGACATATAGGGTGATTTTCAGTCACAAATTGTGTAGTCAATAACAGGTTAATACCATGTCTGTGAGCGGCAAAAGTGATGAGAATTTATCAAGCACTCCTACAGCCCTAACATGCTTATCTTGTAAGTCAGGGGTAATTGATATGAATCAATTGGTCACTTATGAGGGTTTGTGTGCAAACTGTTTCGCTTTTCAGCGAAGTAAAAAACAGGAGTTGGTTCAACCGCCAACAGAGCCACCATGGAATATATTCGCAAAGACTCTGTCTTCAATAGCGGACAGGTTAGCTCTGGTAGCACCACCTCAAGGGTTAGGTTACACTATGAACCCATACATGCAGCTCCCTTCCTATGGTTTGGTTCCAGTAGCCTCTACAAGCAACCAAGGGACAGGTAAGACTAAGACAGATACGTCTGTGTGGCAGACTACACAACATGATATATCTGATGATACAATAGATTCAACTCCGTATGATGATCAGTCGCAGAGCTTTAGTTCAGAAGATGTAGCTGAACTTAATGCTGTGAAGGCTGTTCTCTCGTTGGAGGAGCCAGCCAAGACAGTGTTAAAAGCTAAAGCACCTGTATTTAAACAAACAAAATCAGTGAAAGCTGAATTCCCAGCGTCGGATGAGCTGATGGAAATGATGGATGAGTCTTGGGCAGCGCCCAGTAAAAAGTATAAGATTCCTAAGAGATGGGATTCTTATTATCCATTTCCTGCTGTGGATTGTTCGAAGAGAGAAGTTCCTCCAAAAGTAGATGCACATGTTCCGCGACTCGTGCATAAATCTGCTTTACCACTGTCATCTACCTCATTAAAAGATGTCACAGACAGAAGGGGAGAGAGCCTGTTGAAAAATATTTTTTCTCTAGTAGGAGCAGTGGTAAGACCTGCTATGGCTTCGGCCTGGGTAGCAAAGGAAATGGGCGAATGGATAGAGGAACTAGAGAATGACATCCCTTCTCCTACTAGGGAGCAAGAGGATCGTTTTTGCCGTTTAAGACAATCTGCCCAGTATTTGGAAGAAGCAGCAATTGATGTAGGCACAGTTGCTTCTAAAGCTTCAGCCTTGACAGTAGTTGCTCGCAGAGCAGTTTGGCTACGGACCTGGAAGGCAGATGTGGAGTCCAAAAAAGAATTGGAAGCATTGCCTTTTGTCGGTAATATATTATTTGGAAAACCTTTATCGGATATCCTAGAATCAGAGGCTGAATCGAAAAAGGTCAGATTTCCGGCTGCTTATAACCCGAAGTCCAAGGGTTTAAAATTTCGCTCATTTCGTTGGCAAAGCGAAGGCTAAAGAGGAGCCTAAGCAACCCCAGTTTAAATCCAGGGGTTGGAAGCAGTGGGCTAGCAAAAAGCCAGCTTCCAAACCTGAACAGAAACCGTCAGCCTAAAGAGACGGGCCTCCGCCTGGAGGATTCCAGGGTTTGGGGCCGACTCCTTCTTTTTGCACACATATGGCAGCAGTCAACAGCAGATGCTTGGGTGCAGAAGGTAGTATCTCAGGGGTATGGGTTCCCATTCAGGAGGCAGCCTCCTCAAAGATTTTTTTGCACCAGCCCGTCTCGTATAGAGTCGAAGGCCAATGCCCTGCAAGAAGCAGTCCAAAAATTACTGCAGTCAGGTGTGATTGTCCCAGTACCTCCATCACAAAGGGGACAGGGGTTTTACTCCAATCTATTTCTAATCCAGAAGCCAAATGGGTCATATCGACCAATTCTAAATCTGAAAATGTTGAACAAATACATATGGATCCCGAAGTTCCACATGGAGACTTTAAGCTCCATAATGTTGGCTATGGAACCGGGAGATTATATGGTATCTCTGGATGTACGGGATGCTTACCTACATGTGCCTATAGCACTGTCGCATCAGTGTTACCTCAGGTTTGCCATCCTCCAGTAACATTTCCAGTTCCAAGCTCTGCCTTTCGGGCTAGCTACAGCACCCAGGGTGTTTACTAAGATCATGGTGGTTATGGCAGCTTGTCTGCGCAAACGGGATAAGAATATTCCCATACCTAGACGACCTGTTAATCAGACGATAGTTTGTTTACAGAGACACGGGTGGCTCATAAATTGGGAAAAGTTGTCCCTGAATCCGTTACAGCGGATGGTTCATTTGGGAGCCATATTGGATTCAGACCTACAGAAAGTTCTCTTACCAGAGAAAAAGATAGTCAAGGTGCAGGTCATGGCTCAGGAAGTGTTGCAAGCCCAGACAATGTCATTCCATGCAGCAATGCGACTGTTGGGTCTGATGGTATCAACCTTCGACATGGTGCAATATGCGCAATTCCACTCCAGACCATTGCAGCACCTTATTCTGACCAAATGGAATGGAAATCATCAGACGATAAAGAAGCAGATGATAAAGATTCCAGTAAATGTAAAAAGGTCTCTAGCGTGGTGGCTACAGACAGACCATTTAAACAAGGGGAGACCCTTTTGGATAAGAGTGGCAAGTCCTGACAACAGATGCCAGCCTGCAGGGCTGGGGGGCGGTACTCTGAAGCCTATGGTTCCAAGGAAAGTGGACCCCAAGGGAAAGTCGCCTGCCAATAAATTTGTTAGAAATAAGGGCCATTTACTTGGCTCTGGCTCAGGCAAAGGACAATCTACAAGGAAGACCAGTCCAGATCCGCTCACAATGCAACAGCAGTAGCATACCTCAATCATCAAGGAGGAACTCACAGCAGGAGACTGATGGAGGAAGTAACTCCCATTCTAAAATGGGCAGAACTCCATCTCCCAGCATTGTCAGCAGTATTTGTCCCGGGTGTACTAAACTGGGAAGCGGATTTTCTCAGTCGACACAGCATTCAGGAAACCGAATGGGCACTACACCCAGAAGTGTTTCAGACACTGATGAACAGATGGGGTCTACCAGAGATGGACCTTATGGTGTCTCGTCTAAACAACAAAGTTCCAAGGTACGGATCGAGAACAAGGGACCCAGGAGCAGTCCTTGTAGACGCACTGTCAGTAGAATGGAGGTTTCAGCTGGCGTATCTGTTCCCGCCAATATCTCTGTTACCCAGAGTAGTGAGAAAGATAAAACAGGCAAAAGGAGCGGTTATTCTAATAGCTCCAGCTTGGCCAAGAAGGCATTGGTACACAGATCTGTTGAGAATGTCCATGGAAGCACCGATACTACTCCCTCAACGTCCAGACCTGCTAATGCAGGGTCCTTGTTGTCAGTCATCTGGATCGCCTGTCTTTGACGGCGTGGCTGTTGAAACCTCTATCTTAGAGGCTAAAGGATTTTCGAAACAAGTAATCCAAACTATGCTTAGAGCAAGAAAGCCTTCTTCGGCCCGTGTGTATCATAGAATATCGCAAGCCTATATTCATTGGTGTACTGGAAAAAATTTAAATCCGAGATCTTTTAAAGTAGCTAGGATTTTGGATTTCCTTCAGGCAGGATTGGATAAAGGGTTAAAAGTTGCTTCCTTGAGGGTTCAAGTTTCAGCGTTAACTGTATGGTTTCAGCAGAAGATTGCTGATTTACAGGATGTACTTATGTTTTTCAAGGAGTAGTACATATTCAACCTCCATTTGTTCCTCCTGCAGCTCCCTGGGATTTGAATTTAGTTCTTAAATTTCTCCAGGGTCCTCTGTTTGAACCACTTGAGAGAGCAGATCTTAAGTCGTTAACGGTTAAAGTTCTTTTTTTACTGGCAGTGGCGTCAGCCAGAAGAGTGTCAGATTTAGGAGCATTATCATGTAAGTCTCCTTTCCTAAGTTTTTTTCCCAGACAGAGCAGTTCTCAGAAAGATCTAGCTATCTTCCAAAGGTGGTATCAAAGTTTCACCTGAATGAAGAGGTTGTAGTCCCAGCTTTTCAGGTATCGGGACTATCTGCGGGAGAAGCGTCGCTGGACGTGGTCCGGGCTTTAAGAATCTACGTAGATCGTACTAGTGCCATCAGGAAAACAGATTCTCTCTTCATCCTCTACGGATTCCATAGAAGAGGATGGCCTGCTAGTAAACAGACGCTGGCGAGATGGCTCCGAATGGTAATATCAGAAGCTTATTCTCATGCAGATCTCCCTATTCCGGCTAATGTCTCTGCACACTCTACACGTAAGGTAGGTCCTTCTTGGGCAGCACAACAGGGTGCTTCAGCAGAACAGATATGTAGGGCAGCCACATGGTCTTCCATAAACACATTCATTAGACATTATGCCTTGGATACTTTTGCCTCTCATGACGGAGACTTCGGGCGAAAGATCCTCCTGTGCAATCAGGAGCATCCCCACCACTAAAATGGCTTTGGGAATCCCAATGTTATCCTGTGGATAATCCTGTGGACCCAGCCAGAGAAATATACGTTATGGTAAGAACTTACCGTTGATAACGTGATTTCTCTTATGTCCACAGGTATCCACAGGGATCCCACCCTGACGCATCTGATTTGAGGATCTAGACAATCACTAAATCCTCTTCCTCCTTGTATGGAAGGGTGTGCATGTGTGTTCTTATCGCCTAAACAGGTCTCTACCTGATGTTCCTGCCTAAAATCGCTGTGGAAAGAACTGATCTGACTGAGTCAGGGGGCGGGACTATATGGTGAAGGCCCCAATGCATCCTGGGAGGCCAGAAAGCTCGTGACCGTGTTGGTGCCATTTTCGCTGTCGCTCAACAATATCCCAATGTTATCCTGTGGATACCTGTGGACATAAGAGAAATCACGTTATCAACTGTAAGTTCTTACCATAACGTATATTTCCGAATTGTGGCGCCGGGATTGCGATCCTATTCAGGATGCCGCCCTGGCATTTCCAAGCATCCGTTTTTTTGACTGCCGGGATCCAAACCTGATCCCTTATTGATGGGGTGCTTTATCCATAAGGTATATGTACTTTAAAGCTAAACTAAAATTAAGAAAGGGTGGTATGAATGAATAATTAAATAAATTTAATAGCAAAATGTAGACTGTAACTTTATGGGAACTGTAGAACATACTCTAATATAAAAAATAAATATATATATATATATATATATATATATATATATATATATATATATATATATATATTTATTTATTTTCTCTACAATATAGCGTAAGGCAACATGTTACATTTATGGCATGCTGAAGTTCACATATGAGTTTCCAGTTGACAATGTTTGACTTAACAAATGTCCACATTTTTAGAATGTCAGTAGATAACATGTGAACACTGAATGTCGACTGTAACATTGCCGGTGCATGCATTAAGAGAGCGTTTTAAGCTCCAGTTGTGAAGTCAGCGTTCTAAAAATGTCAGCTTTGTGGCTTGAGACATTTAATCCGTTGACATTCACAGTGTTGCCTAGCTGTGCACATGTCGGCCCTATATGGTAGGGCCGACATCGCCAGATTGCCCTCACACCCCTATGTAGTGCTAGGCAAAACTTGCCCTGCCTGCAGGTGGGAAGTGCCATTTCAGAAGAGCTCATTGCGTCCTTTGCATTGAATCCCCCTTCCCAATTGAATTTTGAAATTTTGCATCATACACTCTATATAAGATCTGTGGCTGTTAAAAATTATCTGGTTAATGTAGGTGTGCAATTTCTATTGTATAATTGTTTTTCTTTTGTTCTGTTTCCTAGTGTAATCATTTTAGGTTTTATTGATGCTCATGTATAACAAAACTTGGCACCTAAAGGTGCAGGAAATAATTACTTAGTTCCGGGTACATAGTGTGTAGGTACTGTATGAGCTCGGTTGTGAAATAATGCATTTTGTTGCTATAGAAACCAATCTTCTTCTTTCCAGAAATACATGATATACACACACTTGCTGTCATGTTAGTACTGCGGGCACCACACCTATACACCAGAACCAGGTTGCGGCTTGCTGTTTGTGGAGTAATATGTTTGTGCCACACTTCTTTGCTTCTCCTTAGATTCCAGCATCCGTATTAATGCTTTCCCCATCACCCTGAGTATTATACTATTCATTGGGTGTGGTGGTGACACAGCCTTCTGTGCTATGCCGACTTCGTGCCAGTCTTTACATGGAGTTACTTTGTTCCTGTCGCTGTAGGATATTAAATGGGGTGGTGGTCTACAGAAGAGTCCAGACCAGTTTCAAGAAACATCCAGTTATGGCTCCTGTTCTAGGGGAAAAAAAAGACTCCCGAGTAGAAGCTGAGGTGACCCATTACATGGCTTGATGGGAGGTTGTGAAGTTTCCATCCTTTAAATTCCACTTTGGTTTTGCTGTTCTGCTGAATTCCATTGTGCACTGCAGTTGTACCTTCACATTTTACAGAATGTACAACAGATGACGTGGGACGACGGACTCTGCATGCAGTTATTAGCTTTGGTTTGGGTAAGATTGGGAGCACCTGAGGGCACATTCCTTTCAGCTGAATGATTGGAATGTCTTCTGCGTATGGCCATGCAGGCCCTTAATTCATTAGTATTCGTCTTGGAGTCCTTATGACTTCTCCTTAAATTCACTATAATGAAACTAGACATAGTGTAAAATCTGTAAATGACCTAAAAGTCCATTAATGCTTTTTATTTGGGGATAGATGATGATAATTATGTGGTCCCTGCAGTGATAGAGTTGATATTTATCTTTGAGACACCATAATGTCCCTCCTTGCTGCAGTTTATATAAAATTGCCCTGCCAATATATCCGATAGCTGACCAACTGTACGCTGGCCTAGTCTTTGCAGTTATGTCCATGCATGAGCCAGCATCTAGCCTTGGATATGGATTTTCAGCGATTTACCCATTGCCTAACTAGGAATTGTAGGGCCGGGGACAAGAAGGAAATTTGACAACCCAAAGCTCTCAACTGAAACAAATGATCCTAAAATATTACTTCCCTTACATCCTGGACAGTTGCCCCTCCTGCCCAGCCCTAGTTACAGCCCTGCTCCCATCCCCATTTATGCCAATCGGATGGGCGTATATCTGTGCATCTATTTCCTTAATCATCATCTTGTCCCTGCCAAGTTAATCCAGACTTAAGTAACTTTGAAAATTTGAAATTCAGTGTGTTTTACCAGCTCTGTCCTGTTGCCAGAAATAACCTTTAGTGCTTCATTTGATAGGCACTTCACCCCACTACTACATTTGTTCTGGGCTTGGGCATCTGTGGCCTTCTACCCTGGGGCAGCAGTGTCTAAAGTGGCATAGCTGCAAAGTGTGCCTGCTCTGCCGGCAACAAATACAGGATGTGGAAGAGTCTGGTATTTGAGGTCTGATTTAGCTGTGCAGTCACCTTGTATGTTACAGGATATTATTCTGCTGTAGTGAAAGACCAATAAAAGAGCAATTGCGCCCCCCCCCCCCCCCCTTAACGTTTTGCGTTACTCTGTAGCATTACAGCCCTACGATGTGCAACTACTTGCATAATACGTGGTTAATGTGAGGTTTGGCAGAAATAGTCCTTTATTTTTGAGCGGTGTTCTGCTAACAAGTGTGTGGGTTTAATGGATGGCTTGCTTATGTAATGTTTGTAAGATAGGCATTGAATTAGAAATGTACATTCCTTACTACACTGATCATTTGCTATGGCTAAAAGCAGTATGATTGAAACACTTACTTTGCATGCGTGTTTATTACAGAGGTTTATACAGTTAGCTGCACGTGCAAGAAGTTTACAGAACGTACACATGCTTAGTATAAAGTTCAAATGATTTCTTATAAATATTTAAAATGCCAGCGTTAATATATGCTGCAGACGCAAGGTGCATATTATTACCATATACGATAAAAGTGCGCTGCACGTCGCACACACTACATCCCTTAAGAGAAAGCAAGCAGTCGCACACATTGTAGGCTGAGGTCCAACGCATATATATATATATATATATATATATATATATATATATATATATATATATATATATATATATATATATATATTATAATAAAAGGGTATGCATACAATATAACATGTACAGTATCATTCAGAGTGTGCGTATGTATGTGTAATATATATATATATATATATATATAATTTTTTTTTTTTTTTCTTTTTTACAGAGGTAAAATTACATAAGAAGCAGATAGTTACATAGGGTGCTGGCTGTAACTGATCATTATTTGCTCAATGCACAGTCGTCGCCATCTCAGCAAGCAACCAACAGAGCTTCCTGGGTGAGGGAAAATGCCTATATATTGTGTATTGGGGAGGTACGTGTCTGGGGCTGAGTCTTCTATTATTGGTCCAGGGGAGGGAGGTCTCTCATTCATGAGGTGTTATTGGTCAGTTCATATGCAAGCAACGTCTAGTTTGATGATGCAATTATAGGGGTTAGCCATTGGTTTCTTTCTGCACATATGCTGTCTTTCAGGAAATCCTTTGGTCACTTTAGAAAGTGGCTTCATATTCATACATTTAATCACAACTAGTCGTTGCAATGTGCTACAATCTACCCATAGCTATCAAATTAACACACATTCTCCTGATCATTTTGACACTAAGCATGATATGTTTAACTTGTTCCGTTCCAAACATACATACATACATACATACATACATACATACATACATACATACATACATACATACATACATACATACATAGCTCAAAAAAAAATAAAGGGAACACTTAAACAACACAATGCATCTTCAAGTCAATCACACTTCTGTGAAATCAAACTGTCCACTTAGGAAGCAACACTGATTGACAATCAGTTTCACATGCTGTTGTGCAAATGGAATAGACAACAGGTGGGAATTTATAGGCAATTAGCAAGACACCCCCAATAAAGGAGTTGTTCTGCAGGTGACCACAGACCACTTCTCAGCTCCTATGCTTTCTAGCTGATGTTTTGGTCACTTTTGAAAGCTGGCGGTGCTTTCACTCTAGTGGTAGCATGAGACGGAATATACAACCCACACAAGTGGCTCAGATAGTGCAGCTCATCCAGGTTGGCACATCAATGCGAGCTGTGGCAAAAAGGTTTGCTGTGTCTGTCAGCGTAGTGTCCAGAGCATGTAGGCGCTACCAGGAGACAGGCCAGTACATCAGGAGACGTGGAGGAGGCCGTAGGAGGACAACAACCCAGCAGCAGGACCGTTACCTCCGCCTTTGTGCAAGGAGGAACAGGAGGAGCACTGCCAGAGCCCTGCAAAATGACCTCCAGCAAGCCACAAATGTGCATGTGTCTACTCAAACGATCAGAAACAGACTCCATGAGGGTGGTATGAGGGCCCGATGTCCACAGGTGGGGGTTGTGCTTACAGCCCAACACCGTGCAGGACGTTTGGCATTTACCAGAGAACATAAAGATGGCCAAATTCGCCACTGGCACCCTGTGCTCTTCACAGATGAAAGCAGGTTCTCACTGAGCACATGTGACAGACGTGACAGAGTCTGGAGACGCCAAGGAGCACATTCTGCTGCCTGCAACATCCTCCAGCATGACCGGTTTGGCAGTGGGTCAGTAATGGTGTGGGGTGGCATTTCTTTGGGGGGGCCGCACAGCCCTCCATGTGCTTGCCAGAGGTAGCCTGACTGCCATTAGGTACCGAGATGAGATCCTCAGACCCCTTGTGAGACCATATGCTGGTGCGGTTGGCCCTGGGTTCCTCCTAATGCAAGACAATGCTAGACCTCATGTGGCTGGAGTGTGTCAGCAGTTCCTGCAAGACGAAGGCATTGATGCTATGGACTGGCCCGCCCATTCCCCAGACCTGAATCCAACTGAGCACATCTGGGACATCATGTCTCGCTCCATCCATCCATCCATCCATCCATCCATCCATCCATCCATCCATCCATCCATCCATCCATCCATCCATCCATCCATCCAACGCCACGTTGCACCACAGACTGTCCAGGAGATGGTGAATGCTTTAGTCCAGGTCTGGGAGGAGATCCCTCAGGAGACCATCCGCCACCTCATCAGGAGCATGCCCAAGCGTTGTAGGGAGGTCATACAGGCATGTGGAGGCCACACATACTACTGAGCCTCATTTTGACTTGTTTTAAGGACATTACATCAAAGTTGGATCAGCCTGTAGTGTGTGTTTTCACTTTAATTTTGAGTGCGACTCCAAATCCAGACCTTCATGGGTTAATAAATTTGATTTCCGTTGATTTTTGTGTGATTTTGTTGTCAGCACATTCAACTTTGTAAAGAACAAAGTATTTAATAAGAATATTTCATTCATTCAGATCTAGGATGTTATTTTAGTGTTCCCTTTTTTATTTTTTTGAGCAGTGTATATTATTTTGTTACTCTATTATATAATTTAATACAAAATAATGCTAAACATGTTTTGTCTGTGTTGTATGAATATGTTGTATATGTCTTTGTGGCTTCTCTGTGCAAATATGTATGCTACCGTATATGCGCAAAACGCACGAACAGACCCATCTGTTTGGAGTTTGTATGTGGTGTGTATGTAATATTTCTGCTGCGGGGTACACTGGGCTCCACAAGGAATAACATCGGGGTGTAGAGTAGGATCTTGATCCGAGGCACCAACAGGCTCAAAGCTTTAGACTGTTCCCAAGATGCACAGCGCCGCCTCCTCTAACCCCACCTCCATGCCATTGAGCTCAGTTTGTAGTTGGTGCCTGCAGTAGCAGGTCACTCAACAGGGGGTTGCTTCAGGCAGCCTATTCTTAGCTTAAACTTTGAAGACAGAAGAGGACTATACAAAGGTTTGCAGCAGGCTGTGTCTGATAGACGTCTCCGTTGCAGCTCCATCATCCCCAGCGGCGCTGTATACTCCCACGCCGCAGTTGCCGGGTCACTACAGCGGAGGCGCCGGCTTCTTCCTCTGTCCTCAAGTGAGTCACACACGCCGCCGTCTCCCGGATCGCGGGGCCGCTGTCAAGGGGGAGGTAAGGGGCTTCTGTGCACCACAATCCTGCGCTGCTGTAGGAGGCGGGCCGCGCGCTGGCCTGGACACAGATTACTGGGCTGCTTGTGCTTGCTCCACTAGACACCAGGGTGATTATATATGGGCACAGGTCAGGGGGGACATTGTACCATTACCCCCCCCCCCCCCCCCTGTTATCTTTACTGCCCGCAACCCCGATGGGGATGCCGGCAGGGGGAGCAGGCCGGACCTGAGGCCCCTCCCCCCAGCCCCAGGGCGCCATTTCTTCAATGTTCCTGCCCTGGAGCTCTCCCTCTCTCCCTCTCTCACTCTCTCCTCTGACCAGTGGCCATCATAGATTGAGCTAAACTGTTTCTAGGACTGCAGAGGCAAATCCTCCTCTGTTGAGCCGCCTGACTGCCAGTGCTGTGCTTCCTACAGGACACTTGAGTATTCTACCTGTCACTGCGACTGTGTTAGTTAAGACCGAGTGCATACTGTCAGGGTTGTGTGGTACAAACACCCTGTGATATACATCCATCGTTTGTTATATCTACTGTTATCACATATAGCTATACTGAGTAATTCTTTGTATTGCTATTCCATATATATATGTGTGTGTGTGTGTGTGTGTGTGCATGTAGCTGCTGCATGGTTGCCTTATTATGGGGACCAAGTGTTTCAGGTTTTCTCTGATAATATAGGTTTGTTTCACAAGATATGCTACTGGAGTATTTTTTACTTGTGAATTATAGTCACCATATGTTCTATTCCTGTTGAACCCACGGTCTGTCCAGGTTCGGCTGTTTCCCTGAGAGTTCCTACTGGGTATAGTGCTGCTACAAAATAATCTTTTTGTACCGGGTTGTCCATTACTGTGCGCATTCTTATGTCTGCTACACGTGGCTACGACGTTGGGGTCTCTCCCACACTGCGTGGTAGTGAGGCCACTGACTGCTTGGAGGATAATTTAGCAGCTTGAGAGTTCAGGTGCTTCCTTGCCCCCCAGTGGGTCAGTAGCACTCTGGGCAACACAAGAACCACCTTGGGCTACATTTTCCACATTGTTAAACAAGCTTGTAACTAAATTTACGCCCTCTGCTATCACAGATTATGGTCCCCGCTGTGAACCTGCCATGGGCGGATCAGCTTTCCACTTAGTTACAGCATTTGAACCGGTCCATGTCCAAATCTAAGGGTCACTCTCGCCCGCATAAGACCAAGTCGTCTTCTAAAAGGGCAATTACCCCTTCCCGATCTGTGGCCTTAACTGACATGTCCTCCAAGGAGGACGGTGCTTATACTGACCCCTCGGACACTGACGCTGATGTTTCAGATGGGGAGGGGAAATCGTCTGTGGATGTCTCTGATTTGATTGAGGCGATACGACTCATTCTTCAGGTGGCTGATGACTCTGAGCCTGAGACTGTCTCCAAGAAACCTGATAGGTTTAAGCGTAAGAAGGGGGTTAAGCAGGTTCTACCCTACACTAAACACCTGATTGACATACGTCAGGAATCCAGGGAAAATCCGGGGACAAAGTTTACACCGAATAAGAGACTGTTGGCTCGCTATCCTCTCTCTGCGGAGGTGTGTAAAAATTGTGAAACCCTTTGCCTGTAGATTCTCATGTGGTGCGTATAGTTGTTTCCTCTGCCCTGCTTGTAACTACTGTCACCTCTCTGAAGGAACCGACGGAGGGCTGTTTAAAAGCGATTTTTTTCCCCCTGTCTGTTCAAAGGCTAACTATTGCAGCGACTTGGACTACTGAAGCTGTTGAGGTGTGGGTACAGGAACTTGAGGCGGAACTGCCTTCTGATGTTTCTGAGCATGCTCGACAATGTCTCTCGTATATTGCCACGGCTTCTCTGTACCTTTAAGGAGGCGCCCTCCGATGCCGGAGTGCTCACGGCAAAGCTGCTACTGCGTCCGTTTTGGCCAGACGTATCCTTTTGGTTGAGATCCTGGCTGGTGGATTTGGATTCCAGAAAAACCCTGGAGGTACATCCTTTCAAGGGAGACATTCTCTTTGGAGAAGACCTCAGTAAGATTGTGGCTGACCTGGCTACTGCTAAAACAGCCTGCCTACCTAGTACGGATCCTTCAGCACAGAAGGCTAAAAGTACTTTCCCTCGGCTCTTTTGTACTCCAGGTAAAGCAAAAGGTCAGGTGAAACGTGCTTGGGCCGCCCGTCGGCCAGCTTCAAAAATTGATTAGCCGGCCGCATGAGGGGGCGGGCCTCCCTCTGGTGGATCCCAGGGTGGGGGGCCGACTTGTCGGTGTTACCCAGGAATGGTTAAAGACCACTTCAGATACCTGGGTGAGGGAAGTCGTTGCTCGAGGTTACTCCATACCCTTCAAGAATTGCCAGCCCATCGATTTTGCTTAACAGATGTGCCTCTGGATCCGGCAAAAGCAAACACGTTGCACTCGGTGGTACATTCCCTCCTGTCCACAGGAGTGGTGGTACAGGTGCCTCTGACTCAGAGGGGCAAGGGGTTCTATTCACCGCTGTTTCTAGTCCCGAAACCGAACGGGTCCTCGCGGCCCATTCTCAATCTGAAGTCCTTGAACAAGCATGTGTGGATCTCCAAGTTCCGTATGGAAACTCTGCGCTCTATTGTTCTGGCCATGGAGCCTGGGGACTATATGGTCTCCCTGGACATACAGGATGCCTACCTACATATTCCTATTGCGGTATCTCATCAGCAGTACCTGCAGTTTGCAGTGGGCAACCTTCATTATCAATTTCGGGCGTTACCTTTTTGGTTTGACTACGGCTCCGCGAGTCTTCACCAAGGTTATGGCGGCCACGCTACGCCGTCAAGGGGTCAGGATACTACCATACCTAGACGATTTATTGATCCTGGCGAGTTCCCCAGAACTTCTCCTGTGTCATCTCGATTTGACAGTCCAGTGCATGCAAGCCCACGGATGGCTGATCAACTGGAAGAAATCCTCCCTGGTTCCGGCACGGAGCGTTATTGGACACCCACAACCAGCGGTTGTTCCTGTCTCAGGAGAAAGTCCTGAAGCTTCAGGACAAGATCCGATGCTTCCCATCCTATCCAAGTGTCAATTCATTCGGCGATGCAAATGCTCGGTCTCATGGTGTCGGCTTTCGACATGGAGTATGCTCAATTCCATTCTTGTCCTCTGCAGAAGTTGATTCTGTCCAAGAGGGACGGCCTGCCTCACCGGATCAGATCTCACATGATCTCCCTATTTCCGAAGGTCCGTCTGTCACTGAGCTGGTGGCTTCAGGACCAACGATTGAGCAGGGGCCGTCCCTTATGGATATCCAACTGGGTCCTACTGACCAACGGATGCTAGTCTGAGAGGTTGGGGCGCGTTGTGTTGGAACAACACTCTCTCCAGGGTCGGTGGACTGAGGAGGGGTCTCTACTCCCGATAAACATTCTGGAACTGCGGGCAGTGTTCAATGTATTGACAATGGCCCAGCATCTGATACAGAACAGACCTGTTCAAGTACAATCGGACAACGCCACCACGGTGGCGTACATCAAACAGGGCGGCACTTGAAGCTGCATGGCAATGAGGGAAGTATCACTGATTCTTCAGTGGGCAGAACGCCATCTGCCGGCCATATCAGCAGTGTTCATTCCGGGCGTTCTGATCTGGGAAGCGGACTATCTCAGTCAGGACGTGCACGCCTGAAAATGGAGCCTTCATCCAGAGGTGTTTCAACTTCTCGTGGAGAAGTGGGTTCTCCCAGATGTGGACCTGATGGCGTCTCGACACAATCACAAGGTTCCGGTCTTTAGAGCAAGGACAGGGGATCCTCAAGCAGCGTTCGTGGATGCTCTATCAATCCCGTGGAACTTTTGGCTGCCGTATCTGTTCTCTCTGGTGTCACCACTGCCCAGAGTAATACGGAAGTTTAAGCAAGAAGGAGGAAACCTACTTCTAGTCGCTCAAGCGTGGCCCAGGCGGCACTGGTTCTCCGATCTACATGGTTTCTCGTTGGATTGTTCCCTTCTACTTCCACAATGACCAGACCACCTCGTTCAGGGCCCTTGTGTTTACCAGGATTTGGCCCGTGTGTCTTTGACTGCATGGCTCTTGAAGCTTCCGTCCTGAGGGCCACGGGTTTTTCTTAGGCGGTCGTTCAAACCATGTTGAAGGCCCGTAAGCCAGCTAATGCTCTGATATACCATAGGGTCTGGAATGCTTACTTTACTTGGTGTGCGTCACAATCATGATGTTTTCAAGTTTAGTACGGCCAAACTATTAGCTTTTCTACAACAAGGCCTGGATTTAGGCCTGCGTCTGGCCTCCCTCAAGGTTCACATCTCTGCCTTGTCGGCTTGGTTTCAGAGAAAGATTGCTACCCTGCCTGATGTCCATACATTCACTCAGGGTGTGCTGAGGGTTCAGCTTCCTTATGTGCCACCTGGGACCCTTGGGCTCTGTCGGTGGTTTTGGAGGCTTTACAAGAGTCTCCGTTTGAGCCTCTTACCTCTGCTGATCTTAAGTGGCTTTCCCTTAAGGTGATGTTTCTGCTGGCTATTGCTTCAGCTAGAAGGGTCTCGGACTTGGGTTCCTTATCCTATAAGTCCCCCTATTTGTTTTTTTGTCGTGACTGGGTGGTTCTTCGGACACACCCTGGTTCGGACACACCCAAGAATTAAAGGCCAGAACCACAATCTCCTGGTTAAGGTGGAAAGAAGACACCACGTCTTCTTTACACCTTAACCAGGAGATTGTGGTTCTGGCCTTTAATTCTCCTGAGTTGTCTTCCAAAGAGCGGTCTTTGGATGTGGTACGGGCTCTTTGTATCTATGTGAAGAGAACTTCCTCCATTAAGAAATCAGATTCTCTTTTTGTGTTTGGTTTTCACAAACGTGGCTGGCCTGCTTCTAAGCAGACATTAGCCAGATGGATTAGAATGGTGATTGCACATGCTTATGTACTGGCTGGTCGTCTGGTTCCTGCTACTATAAAAGCCCATTCTACTCTGTCGGTTGGACCTTCTTGGATGGCCCACCATGGTGCGACCCTTGAACAATTGTGCAAGGCGGCTACGTGATCCTCAAGGAACACGTTTATTAGGTTCTATGCCTTTGATATTGCTGCTTCCTTTGGACGCCGGGTTCTTGTGCCCGCTACAGTGCGTCCCCTCCCATAAGGAACTGCTTTAGGACATCCCCGATGTTGTTCCTTGTGGAGCCCAGTGTACCACCAAGCAAAAACGAGATTTATGGTAAGAACTTACCGTTGTTAAATCTTTCTGCGAGGTACACTGGGCTCCACAAGGCGCCCACCCTGACGCACTTAGCTTTTTTGGGTTGGTATTGGCATAGCCGCTGATACTCTCTCCTGCGGTGAGTGTGTGGTGTAATTGGCTACGAGCGGTTGTCGTCTCTGGTACTTGCTACTAAATTGGGCTGGTTAACTAAACTGAGTTCACTGGCATGGAGGCGGGGTTATAGAGGAGGTGGCACTGTGCGTCTTGGGAACAGTCTAAAGCTTTGAGCCTGTTGGTGCCTCGGATCAAGATCCTACGCTACACCCCGATGTTATTCCTTGTGGAGCCCAGTGTACCTCGCAGAAAGATTTAACAATGGTAAGTTCTTACCATAAATCTCGTTTTTTTTTTGTTTTTTTTTTACTTCGACAGTTCGGTTACAACTAATGACCAATTACAGGCATATCTTGTTACCCATACATCAGGAACTGGAGTGGTCTGGCATTTAATAAAACCTATTTTTACCTGATAATAGAATATGCATCTGGGTGTGACACTCTAACCCTGGTAGCTTGCACCACGTAGCGAAAAAGGCCACTAAAGCCTTCATCTTACAAGATAGCACAACTCTTCGTCAATTGGCAAACCAGTTAATATTTTCCTTACCGTTAACTCATAAATTACAGCAATCTTGCTATTCTTTACAGTCTGGGATCGTGGGGAGTAGTAAGGACATATAGTGGAATTTAATGCACCAAAAATAAATGACAATGCTTACAGAATAAGTTAATGGTTAATATGGCTACAAAACATCTTCAAAAGCGAATGCAAACAAACCTAGATTGCCTTAAACAAGGTAACACCGTCTGATAGCCTGCAGCTGACTTGGAAGGTGTAAACTGGCCTTGTTAAGTCAACCATGGAGAGCTTTTTTTAGTAGGCTTGTCCTTTGGGATGCAGAACCACCAGTTGTTCCTAAAGGAGAGGTCAGTTATATAAAAAGTATAGTTAACCATTTAACTGGAGTAGTTGCATCTCGTATCACCTCAGTCTTTCTGGAGTGCAAGCTGCGGAATTACCCAGGTGCACAGAGCAGTGGTGTAGGACAGGGGTGCTGCAGTGTGAGCAGCCCCTGCTGCAGAACAGACGCCCATCTCCGACCTGTCGTCCCAGGCCCCCACCCCTTCTGTCTGGGGGCTCAAACGACCCTGCGTCATACAGGGTAATATTTATTATTTATTAAGTTTCTTATATAGCGCAGAAAACTCTTATGCTTTACAGTAAGTTACTTCAATTTGTGCTGTACAAGAGGTCTCCGTGATCCTAAAATTGTCTTGTGTGCTATTAGCTGTTTTTGATCATGAGCGTTAATATTCATTGGGAGGCTGCTAACATTTCTAGGAATTTTAGTTATTTTGTAACTCTCCAACCCCCCCCCCCTCCCATAGTGGGGAGGTTGAATGCCATGACGGGGACCCTTGGGTATGATGGTATAACTCCAGTATTTGGGGGCCTAGGAGAATTCAAACGTGCTGAGGCATATAATCCTGCTAGAACCGCATTGCTCACCACCCCCTTGTCATCTTGTGGATAAATAACACATGAGGTATGGATCATTTGTTGGCAACCAATGGCGCATGAATATTATGCAGTACCTCAGTGATGTCACTGGTTTCTAGCGAACTGATAGGCTGCAGTTCCTTTCACAAAATGGATGCTCCCACTGTGTGTAGGTGATGGCACATATTAGCTGTGATTCATTACTGTACTGGCATGGCTGACTCTGGATGAATGCTTCTGTTCAATATTTTGGATTAATGTCTGGCACGGAGCCTTGCAAGGGCTACAGCACATACTGTGAGTGACATATTTTACCGATTTGCCTTGCCAACCCCAGATTGCAGCCGCATAGTACCTAATTATAGACTTTTTCAGCTGGTAAGCTGTTGTATCCATTTTTACCTGTCCTAGTAAATGTATAACTATGCAGTATATACAGAGCTGCAGTACTAGTTAAACAAACAGGCAGCAAGTCCAAAGCTGCCACTGATGGACTGATTTTTAAGCTTGTGGCTGTAGAAGGCCCTGAAGCACACTGATGTCACACTGTCAGCTTGTTCCCCTTTGGCACAGTGCTCCCAGTACGCCCCCGTGCAGTGACTGGGATCCTGCATTGGGTATTTATCTTTGCAGAGAGCTGGGGAGCGGCAGCCTGACGCCCTGACTGCCTCAGCTGGGAAAGAAGAGAACAGCTGCTTCGGGTGTGAGGGAATGCGGTGTCTCTAATGTTTAACCAGGGTGGGGATTGTAATTGATCTTGTACTTATTGCTATGACTAATTATCAGCTTGTTGGTTAAAAGGAAAGTCCAGCATAGCCATACATAATATATTGTGTGTGGGTTTTTTTCCCCCGTCCTTCGTTCTAGCGTAATATGTTTTCTCTGACGTCCTAGTGGATGCTGGGACTCCGTAAGGACCATGGGGAATAGCGGCTCCGCAGGAGACAGGGCACAATAATAAAAGCTTAAGGATCAGGTGGTGTGCACTGGCTCCTCCCCCTATGACCCTCCTCCAAGCCTCAGTTAGATTTTTGTGCCCGGCCGAGAAGGGTGCAATCTAGGTGGCTCTCCTGAGCTGCTTAGAATAAAAGTTTAGTTTAGGTTTTTTATTTTCAGTGAGTCCTGCTGGCAACAGGCTCACTGCATCGTGGGACTAAGGGGAGAAGAAGCGAACTCACCTGCGTGCAGAGTGGATTGGGCTTCTTAGGCTACTGGACATTAGCTCCAGAGGGACGATCACAGGTACAGCCTGGATGGGTCACCGGAGCCGCGCCGCCGTCCCCCTTACAGAGCCAGAAAAGACGAAGAGGTCCGGTGAAATCGGCGGCAGAAGACATCCTGTCTTCAGACTAAGGTAGCGCACAGCACCGCAGCTGTGCGCCATTGCTCTCAGCACACTTCACACTCCGGTCACTGAGGGTGCAGGGCGCTGGGGGGGGAGCGCCCTGAGACGCAATATAACAGAATATACCTTAGGTGGCAAAAAGAATACATCACATATAGCTCCTGGGCTATATGGATGTATTTTAACCCCTGCCATTTTTACACAAAAAAGCGGGAGATAAGGACGTCGTGAAGGGGCGGAGCCTATCTCCTCAGCACACAAGCGCCATTTTCCCTCACAGCTCCGCTGGAAGGACGGCTCCCTGACTCTCCCCTGCAGTCCTGCTTCAGAATCAGGGTAAAAAAGAGAAGGGGGGGCACTTTTGGCAGCAAATAACGATATAAACAGCAGCTATAAGGGAGTAACACTTATATAAGGTTATCCCTGTATATATATATAGCGCTGGGTGTGTGCTGGCAGACTCTCCCTCTGTCTCTCCAAAGGGCTAAGTGGGGTCCTGTCCTCTATCAGAGCATTCCCGGTGTGTGTGCTGTGTGTCGGTACGCGTGTGTCGACATGTATGAGGAGGAAAATGATGTGGAGGCGGAGCAGTTGCCTGTGTTAGTGATGTCACCCCCTAGGGAGTCGACACCTGACTGGATGATTGTATTTAAACAATTAAGTGATAATGTCAGCACTTTGCAAAAAACTGTTGACGACATGAGACAGCCGGCAAATCAATTAGTGCCTGTCCAGGCGTCTCAGACACTGTCAGGGGCCCTAAAACGCCCGTTACCTCAGTGGGTCGACACAGACCCAGACACAGATACTGAGTCTAGTGTCGACGGTGACGAGACAAACGTAATGTCCAGTAGGGCCACACGTTACATGATCACGGCAATGAAGGAGGCATTGAACATTTCTGACACTACAAATACCACAAAAAAGGGTATTATGTGGGGTGTGAAAAAACTACCAATAGTTTCTCTATCGTCCTAGTGGATGCTGGGGTTCCTGAAAGGACCATGGGGAATAGCGGCTCCGCAGGAGACAGGGCACAAAAAGTAAAGCTTTAGGATCAGGTGGTGTGCACTGGCTCCTCCCCCTATGACCCTCCTCCAAGCCAGTTAGATTTTTGTGCCCGGCCGAGAAGGGTGCAATCTAGGTGGCTCTCCTAAAGAGCTGCTTAGGAAAGTTTAGCTTAGGTTTTTTATTTTACAGTGAGTCCTGCTGGCAACAGGATCACTGCAACGAGGGACTTAGGGGAGAAGAAGTGAACTCACCTGCGTGCAGGATGGATTGGCTTCTTGGCTACTGGACATCAGCTCCAGAGGGACGATCACAGGTACAGCCTGGATGGTCACCGGAGCCTTGCCGCCGGCCCCCTTGCAGATGCTGAAGTAAGAAGAGGTCCAGAATCGGCGGCAGAAGACTCCTCAGTCTTCTAAAGGTAGTGCACAGCACTGCAGCTGTGCGCCATTTTCCTCTCAGCACACTTCACACGGCAGTCACTGAGGGTGCAGGGCGCTGGGAGGGGGGCGCCCTGGGAGGCAAATGAATACCTATTTTGGCTAAAAATACCTCACATATAGCCTCCGGAGGCTATATGGAGATATTTAACCCCTGCCAGAATCCGTTAAGAGCGGGAGACGAGGCCGCCGAAAAAGGGGCGGGGCCTATCTCCTCAGCACACAGCGCCATTTTCCCTCACAGAAAGGCTGGAGGGAAGGCTCCCAGGCTCTCCCCTGCACTGCACTACAGAAACAGGGTTAAAACAGAGAGGGGGGGCACTAATTTGGCGATATGCTTATATATATATATTAAGATGCTATAAGGGAAAACACTTATATAAGGTTGTCCCTATATAATTATAGCGTTTTTGGTGTGTGCTGGCAAACTCTCCCTCTGTCTCTCCAAAGGGCTAGTGGGTCCTGTCCTCTATCAGAGCATTCCCTGTGTGTGTGCTGTGTGTGTCGGTACGTGTGTGTCGACAGGTAGGAGGACGATGTTGGTGAGGAGGCGGAGCAATTGCCTGTAATGGTGATGTCACTCTCTAGGGAGTCGACACCGGAATGGATGGCTTATTTAGGAAATTACGTGATAATGTCAACACGCTGCAAGGTCGGTTGACGACATGAGACGGCCGACAAACAATTAGTACGGTCCAGACGTCTCAAAAACACCGTCAAGGGTTTTAAAACGCCCGTTTACTTTAGTCGGTCGACACAGACACAGACAGGGACACTGAATCCAGTGTCGACGGTGAATAAACAAACGTATTCCTTATTAGGGCCACACGTTAAAGGCAATGAAGGAGGTGTTACGTATTTCTGATACTACAAGTACCACAAAAGAGGGTATTATGTGGGATGTGAAAAAACTACCATAGTTTTTCCTGAATCAGATAAATTAAATAAAGTGTGTGATGATGCGTGGGTTCCCCCCGATAGAAAATTAGGGGCGGTATACCCTTTCCCGCCAGAAGTTAGGGCGCGTTGGGAAACACCCTTTAAGGTGGATAAGGCGCTCACACGCTTATCAAAACAAGTGGCGGTACCGTCTATAGATAGGGCCGTCCTCAAGGACCAGCTGACAAGGCTGGAAAATATAATAAAAAGTATATACACACATACTGGTGTTATACTGCGGCCAGCGATCGCCTCAGCCTGGATGTGCAGAGCTAGGGTGGCTTGGTCGGATTCCCTGACTAAAAATATTGATACCCTTGACAGGGACAGTATTTTATTGACTATAGAGCATTTCTATATATGCGAGATGCACAGAGGGATATTTGCACTCTGGCATCATGAATAAACGCGATGTCCATAACTGCCAGAAGATGTTATGGACACGACAGTGGTCAGGTGATGCAGATTCCAAACGGCACAGTATGGCCGTATACAGGAAGAGGACTTGTTTGGGGTCGGTCCATCGGACCTGGTGGTCACGGCAACTGCTGGAAAATCCACCGTTTTTTACCCTAAGTCACATCTCTGCAGAAAAAGACACCGTCTTTTCAGCCTCAGTCCTCTCGTCCCTATAAGATCATATCTGCCCAGGGATAGAGGAAAGGGAAGAAGACTGCAGCAGGCAGCCCATTCCCAGGAACAGAAGCGTTCCACCGCGTCTGACAAGTTCTCAGCATGGCGCTGAGACCGTACAGGACCCCTGGATCCTACAAGTAGTATCCCGGGGGTACAGATGGGAATGTCGAGACGTTTCCCCTTCGCAGGCTCCTGAAGTCTGCTTTACCAAGTCTCCCTCCGACAAGGAGGTAGTATGGGAAAAAATTCACAAGCTGTATTCCCAGCAGGTGATAATTAAATTACCCCTCCTACTACAGAAAAGGGGTATTATTCCACACTATATTGTGGTACTGAAGCCAGAAGGCTAGGTGAGACTTATTCTAAAAATTTGTTTTTGAACACTTACAAAGGTTCAAATTAAGATGAAGTCACTCATGAGCAGTGATAACGAACCAGGAATAAGGGGACTATATAGTGTCCCGGGACATCAGGGATGCTTACCTCTATGTCCCAAATTTGCCCTTCTCACTAAGGGTACCTCAGGTTCGTGGTGCAGAACTGTCACTATCAGTTTCAGACGCTGCCGTTTGGATTGTCCACGGCACCCTGGGGTCTTTACCAAGGTAATGGCCGAATTGATGATTCTTCTTCGAAGAAAAGGCGTCTTAATTATCCCTTACTTGGACGATCTCCTGATAGGGGCATAGTCCAGGGAACAGTTGGAGGTCGGAGTAGCACTATCTCGGATACTGCTACAATCAGCACGGGTGGATTCTAAATATTCCAAAATCGCAGCTGATCCCGACGACACGTCTGCTGTGCCTAGGGATGATTCTGGACACAGTCCAGAAAAAGGTGTTTCTCCCGGAAGAGAAAGCCAGGGAGTTATCCGAGCAAGTCAGGAACCTCCTAAAAACAGTGCATCATTGCACAAGGGTCCTGGTAAAAATGGTGGCTTCCTACGAAGCAATTCCATTCGGCAGATTTCACGTAAGAACTTTTCAGTGGGATCTGCTGGACAAATGGTCCGGATCGCATCTTCAGATGCATCAGCGGATAACCCAATATCCAAGGACAAGGGTGTCTCTCCTGTGGTGGTTATAGAGTGCTCATCTTCTAGAGGGCAGCAGATTCGGCATTCAGGATTGGATGCTGGTAACCACGGAGCCCAGCCTGAGAGGCTGGGGAGCAGTCACACAAGGAAAAAATTTCCAGGGAGTGTGATCAAGTATGGAGACTTTTCTCCACATAAATATACTGGAGCTAAGGGTAAATTTATAATGCTCTAAGCTTAGCAAGACCTCTGCTTCAAGGTCAGCCGGTATTGATCCAGTGGGAAAAACATCACGGCAGTCGCCCACGTAAACAGACAGGGCGACACAAGAAGCAGGAGGGCAATGGCAGAAACTGCAAGGACTTTTCGCTGGGCGGAAAATCATGTGATAACACTGTCAGCAGTTTTTCATCCCGGGAATGGAAACTGGGAAGCAGACTTCCTCAGCACGACCTCCACCCGGGAGAGTGGAAACTTCATTGAGAAGTTTTTTCCACATGATTGTAAACCGTTGGGAAATACCAAAGGTGGACATGATGGCGTCCCGTCTGAACAAAAAACGGGACAGGTATTGCGCCAGGTCAAGAGACCCTCAGGCAATAGATGTGGACGTTCTGGTAACACCGTGGGTGTACCAGTCGGTGTATGTGTTCCCTCCTCTGCTTCTCATACCTAAGGTGCTGAGAATTATAAGACGTAGAGGAGTAAGAACTATACTCATGGCTCCGGATTGGCCAAGAAGGACTTGGTACCCGGAACTTCAAGAGATGCTTACAGAGGTCTTATGGCCTCTGCCGCTAAGAAGGGACTTGCTTCAGCAAGTACCATGTCTGTTCCAAGACTTACCGCAGCTGCGTTTGTCGGCATGGCGATGGAAAGCCGGATCCTAAGGGGAAAAAAAAGGCATTCCGGAAGAGGTCATTCCTACCCTGGTCAAAGCCAGAAAGGAGGTGACCGCACAACATTATCACCACGTGTGGCGAAAATATGTTGCGTGGTGTGAGGCCAGGAAGGCCCCACAAAGAAATTTCAACTCGGTCGTTTCCTGCATTTCCTGCAAACAGGAGTGTCTATGGGCCTCAAATTGGGGTCCATTAAGGTTCAAATTCGGCCCTGTAAATTTTCTTCCAGAAAGAATTGGCTTCAGTTCCTGAAGTCCAAAAGTTTGTCAAGGGAGTATTGCATATACAAACCCCTTTTTTGTGCCTCCAGTGGCACTGTGGGATCTCAACGTAGTTCTGGGATTCCTCAAATCACATTGGTTTAAAACCAGTCAAATATGTGGATTTGAAGCATCTCACATAAAAAGTGACCATGCTCTTGGCCCTGGCCTGGACCAGGCGAGTGTCAAATTGGTGTTTTTTTTCTCAAAAAAGCCCATATCTGTTTGTCCATTCGGACAGGGCAGAGCTGCGGACTCGTCCCCAGTTCTCTCCCTAAGGTGGTGTCAGTGTTTCACCTGAACCAGCTTATTGTGGTGCCTTGCACCTACTAGGGACTTGGAGGACTCCAAGTTGCTAGGAGTTGTCAGGGCCCTGAAAATATGTTCCAGGACAGCTGGAGTCAGAAAATCTGACTCGCTGTTTATACTGTATGCACCCAACAAGTTGGGTGCGCCTGCTTCTAAGCAGGCGATTGCTCGTTGGATTTGTAACACAATTCAACTTGCACATTCTGAGGCAGGCCTGCCACAGTCTAAATCGGTTAAGGCCCATTCCACAAGGAAGGTGGGCTCATCTTGGGCGGCTGCCCGAGAGGTCTCGGCATTACAACTCTGCCGAGCAGCTACGTGGTCAGGGGAGAACACGTTTGTAAAATTCTACAAATTTGATATCCTGGCAAAAGAGGACCTGGAGTTCTCTCATTCGGTGCTGCAGAGTCATCCGCACTCTCCCGCCCGTTTGGGAGCTTTGGTATAATCCCCATGGTCCTTTCAGGAACCCCAGCATCCACTAGGACGATAGAGAAAATAAGAATTTACTTACCGATAATTCTATTTCTCGGAGTCCGTAGTGGATGCTGGGCGCCCATCCCAAGTGCGGATTATCTGCAATACTTGTACATAGTTACAAAAATCGGGTTATTATTGTTGTGAGCCATCTTTTCAGAGGCTCCGCTGTTATCATACTGTTAACTGGGTTTAGATCACAAGTTGTACGGTGTGATTGGTGTGGCTGGTATGAGTCTTACCCGGGATTCATAATTCCTCCCTTATTGTGTACGCTCGTCCGGGCACAGTACCTAACTGGCTTGGAGGAGGGTCATAGGGGGAGGAGCCAGTGCACACCACCTGATCCTAAAGCTTTACTTTTTGTGCCCTGTCTCCTGCGGAGCCGCTATTCCCCATGGTCCTTTCAGGAACCCCAGCATCCACTACGGACTCCGAGAAATAGAATTATCGGTAAGTAAATTCTTATTTTTTCCTGAGTCAGATGAATTAAATGAGGTGTGTGATAAAGCGTGGGTTTCCCCCGATAAAAAACTGCTAATTTCTAATAAATTATTAGCACTATATCCTTTCCCGCCAGAGGTTAGGGCGCGTTGGGAAACACCCCCTAGGGTAGATAAGGCGCTCACACGTTTATCTAAACAAGTAGCGTTACCGTCTCCTGATACGGCCACCCTCAAAGAACCAGCTGATAGAAGGCTGGAAGATATCCTAAAAAGTATATACACACATACTGGTGTTATACTGCGACCAGCAATCGCCTCAGCCTGGATGTGCAGTGCTGGAGTCGCATGGTCGGATTCCCTGACTGAGAATATTGATACCCTGGATAGGGACAATATTTTGTTAACTATAGAACATTTAAAGGATGCATTGCTATATATGCGTGATGCACAGAGGGATATTTGCACCCTGGCATCAAGAGTAAGTGCTATGTCCATCTCTGCCAGAAGAGCATTATGGACGCGACAGTGGTCAGGGGATGCGGATTCCAAACGGCACATGGAAGTATTGCCGTATAAAGGGGAGGAGTTATTTGGGGCTGGTCTATCGGACCTGGTGGCCACGGCAACGGCTGGAAAATCCACCTTTTTACCCCAGGTCACTTCACATCAGCAGAAAAAGACACCGTCTTTTCAAACTCAGTCCTTTCGTTCCCATAAGTACAAGCGAGCAAAAGGCCACTCTTTTCTGCCCCGGGGCAGAGGAAGAGGAAAAAGACTGCACCATGCAGCCGCTTCCCAGGAGCAGAAGCCCTCCCCTGCTTCTGCCAAGTCTTCAGCATGACGCTGGGGCTTTACAAGCAGACTCAGACATGGTGGGGGCCCGTCTCAAGAATTTCAACGCGCAGTGGGCTCACTCGCAAGTGGATCCCTGGATTCTACAGGTAGTATCGCAGGGGTACAAACTGGAATTCGAGGCGTTTCCCCCTCGTCGGTTCCTGAAGTCTACTTTACCAAAGTCTCCCTCCGACAGGGAGGCAGTTTTGGAAGCCATTCACAAGCTGTATTCCCAGCAGGTGATAATCAAGGTACCCCTCCTACAACAGGGAAAGGGGTATTATTCCACGCTGTTTGTGGTACCGAAGCCGGACGGCTCGGTGAGACCAATTTTAAATCTGAAATCCTTGAACACTTACATAAAAAGGTTCAAATTCAAGATGGAGTCACTCAGAGCAGTGATAGCGAACCTGGAAGAAGGGGACTATATGGTGTCTCTGGACATCAAAGATGCTTATCTCCACGTCCCAATATACCCTTCTCACCAAGGGTACCTCAGGTTTGTAGTACAAAACTGTCATTATCAGTTTCAGACGCTGCCGTTTGGATTGTCCACGGCACCTCGGGTCTTTACCAAGGTAATGGCCGAAATGATGATTCTTCTACGAAGAAAAGGCATCTTAATTATCCCTTACTTGGACGATCTCCTGATAAGGGCAAGGTCCAGGGAACAGTTAGAAGTCGGAGTGGCACTATCTCAGGTAGTGTTACGTCAGCACGGGTGGATTCTAAATATTCCAAAATCGCAGCTGATTCCAACGACACGTCTACTGTTCCTAGGAATGATTCTGGACACAGTCCAGAAGAAGGTGTTTCTCCCGGAGGAGAAGGCCAGGGAGTTATCCGAGCTAGTCAGGAACCTCCTAAAACCGGGCCAGGTCTCAGTGCATCAGTGCACGAGGGTCCTGGGAAAAATGGTGGCTTCTTACGAAGCGATTCCATTCGGAAGATTCCATGCAAGAACGTTTCAGTGGGATCTACTGGACAAATGGTCCGGATCGCATCTTCAGATGCATCAGCGGATAACCCTGTCGCCAAGGACAAGGGTGTCTCTCCTGTGGTGGCTGCAGAGTGCTCATCTACTAGAGGGCCGCAGATTTGGCATTCAGGATTGGATCCTGGTAACCACGGATGCCAGCCTGAGAGGCTGGGGAGCAGTCACACAGGGAAGGAATTTCCAGGGCTTGTGGTCAAGCATGGAAACATCTCTTCATATAAACATTCTGGAACTAAGGGCCATTTACAATGCCCTAAGTCAAGCAAAACCTCTGCTTCAGGGTCAGGCGGTGTTGATCCAATCGGACAACATCACGTCAGTCGCCCACGTAAACAGACAGGGCGGCACGAGAAGCAGGAGGGCAATGGCAGAAGCTGCAAGGATTCTTCGCTGGGCGGAAAATCATGTGATAGCACTGTCAGCTGTGTTCATTCCGGGAGTGGACAACTGGGAAGCAGACTTCCTCAGCAGACACGACCTTCACCCGGGAGAGTGGGGACTTCACCCAGAAGTCTTCCACCTGATTGTAAACCGTTGGGAAAAACCAAAGGTGGACATGATGGCGTCACGTCTAAACAAAAAACTGGACAGATATTGCGCCAGGTCAAGGGACCCTCAGGCAATAGCGGTGGACGCTCTGGTAACGCCGTGGGTGTACCAGTCAGTGTATGTGTTCCCTCCTCTGCCTCTCATACCAAAAGTACTGAGAATCATAAGAAGGAGAGGAGTAAGAACTATACTCGTGGTTCCGGATTGGCCAAGAAGGACTTGGTACCCGGAACTTCAAGAGATGCTCACGGACGAACCGTGGCCTCTACCTCTAAGAAAGGACCTGCTACTGCAGGGGCCTTGTCTGTTCCAAGACTTACCGCGGCTGCGTTTGACGGCATGGCGGTTGAACGCCGGATCCTGAAGGAAAAAGGCATTCCAGAAGAAGTCATCCCTACTCTGGTCAAAGCCAGGAAGGACGTAACCGCAAAACATTATCACCGCATTTGGCGTAAATATGTTGCGTGGTGTGAGGCCAAGAAGGCCCCTACAGAGGAATTTCAACTGGGTCGTTTCCTTCATTTCCTGCAAACAGGACTGTCTATGGGCCTAAAATTAGGATCCATTAAGGTTCAAATTTCGGCCCTGTCGATTTTCTTCCAGAAAGAACTGGCTTCAGTACCTGAAGTTCAGACATTTGTAAAAGGGGTGCTGCACATACAGCCTCCTTTTGTGCCTCCAGTGGCACCTTGGGATCTCAATGTTGTGTTGAGTTTTCTAAAGTCACATTGGTTTGAACCACTTTCCACTGTGGACTTAAAATATCTCACATGGAAGGTGTCGATGCTGTTAGCCTTGGCTTCAGCCAGGCGTGTGTCAGAATTGGCGGCTTTATCATATAAAAGCCCTTACTTAATTTTTCATTCTGACAGGGCGGAATTGAGGACTCGTCCTCAATTTCTACCTAAGGTGGTTTCTGCATTTCACATGAACCAACCTATTGTGGTACCTGCGGCTACTAGGGACTTAGAGGACTCTAAGTTGCTTGACGTTGTCAGGGCCTTGAAAATATATGTTTCCAGGACGGCTGGAGTCAGAAAATCTGACTCGCTGTTTATCCTGTATGCACCCAACAAGCTGGGTGCTCCTGCTTCTAAGCAGACTATTGCTCGTTGGATTTGTAGTACAATTCAGCTTGCACATTCTGTGGCAGGATTGCCACAGCCAAAATCAGTAAAAGCCCATTCCACAAGGAAAGTGGGCTCATCTTGGGCGGCTGCCCGAGGGGTCTCGGCTTTACAACTTTGCCGAGCAGCTACTTGGTCAGGGGCAAACACGTTTGCTAAATTCTACAAATTTGATACCCTGGCTGAGGAGGACCTGGAGTTCTCTCATTCGGTGCTGCAGAGTCATCCGCACTCTCCCGCCCGTTTGGGAGCTTTGGTATAATCCCCATGGTCCTTACGGAGTCCCAGCATCCACTAGGACGTCAGAGAAAATAAGATTTTACTTACCGATAAATCTATTTCTCGTAGTCCGTAGTGGATGCTGGGCGCCCATCCCTAGTGCGGATTGTCTGCAATACTTGTATATAGTTATTGTTACAAAAATTCGGGTTATTATTGTTGTGAGCCATCTTTTCAGAGGCTCCTTTGCGTTTATCATACTGTTAACTGGGTTCAGATCACGAGTTGTACGGTGTGATTGGTGTGGCTGGTATGAGTCTTACCCGGGATTCAATATCCTTCCTTATTATGTACGCTCGTCCGGGCACAGTATCCTAACTGAGGCTTGGAGGAGGGTCATAGGGGGAGGAGCCAGTGCACACCACCTGATCCTTAAGCTTTTATTATTGTGCCCTGTCTCCTGCGGAGCCGCTATTCCCCATGGTCCTTACGGAGTCCCAGCATCCACTACGGACTACGAGAAATAGATTTATCGGTAAGTAAAATCTTATTTTACTTAACAGCTGAGTTTGTTTTTTTGTCGTTTTTTTTTTTTTTTTTTTTTTCAATAAAAAATTAAATCCACAAACCAGCAACACAGAACTCCCGTACAAAGAGATAAGCAATAAAATGTAAGTAGCACTAGTATCAAAGATATGAATAAGTGGATAATACAGGAAAATAATAGCAAGGGGAAGACTAGCAAACAATCGGCATATTGTATAGATACAAAACTAAATATCCAAGTACATATAGTTAGCATTAAAATTAAGTATGTTTCTAGGAAATTGGTCTCGGAGCAGGGTGGCCAATCGCATGCCATTTTTATTTCAATCCTGTGAATCAGGATTGAAAAATTATCAATCCCGGGATACCTGGGATTGGTTTGTTTTCAACAATGTGTGCACCCAACCCCCCCCCACCCCCCAGGCCTCACAACTCTCCCATCATCTGGGTTATTGGTGGGGGTGAGGGTCCACTTGCTGCAGGGCAGTGAGGTCTTGGTGGTTGGCGTAATGCTGCGCAGTGCGCAAAGCCATAGGCAGTTGAGCAGGGGGAGCCGGCGTCTGAGCCTCCTGAAGACAGTCAAAGCTGCCCGGCATTGAAAAAATAAAGGGGCCCGGTTAATTCTGCAATACCTGGGATTGGAAGCTCCAGTCCAGGGACTGAATCCCTGCCAATTTTTGGCCAAAATCCTGGGATTGGCCCCCATGTCGGAGTTCCGCCATTACGACGCATGCATTGGAGGCGAACACCCGGGCAAGTATATTGTATTGCTTTAAACACAGAGTGCCGGACATTAAAGATCTATATTTGTCATCTATTGCAGAGCATTCATTCTGCAATTTGCACGTCACTCCAGGTTGAATTTTGAAGAATTTTTTTTTTTTTCTCTGACGCCCTAGTGGATGCTGGGTACTCCGTAAGGACCATGGGGAATAGACGGGCTCCGCAGGAGACTGGGCACTCTAAAGAAAAGATTAGGTACTACATCTGGTGTGCACTGGCTCCTCCCTCTATGCCCTTCCTCCAGACCTCAGTTAGAATCTGTGCCCGGCCAGAGCTGGATGCACTCTAGGGGCTCTCCTGAGCTTCCTAGAAAGAAAAGTATTTGTTAGGTTTTTTATTTTCAGTGAGATCTGCTGGCAACAGACTCACTGCTACGTGGGACTTAGGGGAGAGAAGCAAACCTACCTGCTTGCAGCTAGCTTGTGCTTCTAGGCTACTGGACACCATTAGCTCCAGAGGGATCGAACACAGGGCCCGACCTCGATCGTCCGTTCCCGGAGCCGCGCCGCCGTCCCCCTTGCAGAGCCAGAAGACGAAAGAAACTGGAGGAAATCGGCAGCTGAAGACTTCGGTCTTCATTAAGGTAGCGCACAGCACTGCAGCTGTGCGCCATTGCTCCCTATGCACACCACACACTCCGGTCACTGATGGGTGCAGGGCGCTGGGGGGGGGGGGGGGGGCGCGGCGCCCTGGGCAGCAATTAGAGTACCTTACATGGCTAATTTACACACAATACAGCTTTTAAGCTGTATATGTGCATAATCTCCCGCCATTATACAGATAAAGCGGGAGAAGTCCGCCGAGAAGGGGGCGGGGCTATCTTCCTCAGCACACCGGCGCCATTTTCTCTTCACAGTTCCGCTAGAAGACAGCTCCCCAGGCTCTCCCCTGCAGTTTCCAGACATCAAGGGTTAAAAAGAGAGGGGGGGCACTAAATTTAGGCGCAAAACTATATATAAAAGCAGCTATAGGGAAAATCGCTTTTGTTAGTGTAAATCCCTGATTATATAGCGCTGTGGTGTGTGCTGGCATACTCTCTCTCTGTCTCCCCAAAGGACTTTGTGGGGTCCTGTCCTCAGTCAGAGCATTCCCTGTGTGTGTGTGTGTGTGTGTGTGCGGTGTGTCGGTACGGCTGTGTCGACATGTTTGATGAGGACGCTTACGTGGACGCGGAGCAGGTGCCGATAAGTGTGATGTCGCCCCCTGCGGGGCCGACACCTGAGTGGATGGATATGTGGAAGGTATTAACCGACAGTGTCAACTCCTTACATAAAAGGTTCAATGACGCAGCTTTGGGACAGCCGGCATCTCCGTACGCGCCTGCCCAGGCATCTCAGAGGCCGTCAGGGGCTCAATAACGGCCGCTACCTCAGATGGCAGACACAGATGTCGACACGGAGTCTGACTCCAGTGTCGACGAGGATGAGACAAATCTACAATCCACTAGGGCCATCCGATGCATGATTACGGCAATGAAAAATGTGTTGCACATTTCTGACATTAACCCAGTTACCACAAAAAAGGGTATTATGTTTGGGGAGAAAAAGCAGCCAGTGACTTTTCCCCCATCTGATGAGTTAAACGAATTGTGTGAAGAAGCGTGGGGTTCCCCAGATAAGAAACTAGTAATTTCTAAGCGGTTACTAATGGCGTACCCTTTCCCGCCAACGGATAGGTTACGCTGGGAGACATCCCCTAAGGTGGACAAGGCGCTCACACGCTTATCAAAAAAGGTGGCACTGCCGTCTCAGGATACGGCCGCCTTAAAGGAGCCTGCAGATAGAAAGCAGGAGGCTATCCTGAAGTCTGTGTTTACACACTCAGGTACTATACTGAGACCTGCTATTGCTTCAGCATGGATGTGCAGTGCTGCAGCAGCGTGGTCTGATTCCCTGTCTGATAACATTGATTCCCTTGACAGGGACACTATATTGCTAACCATAGAGCATATTAAAGACGTAGTCTTATATATGAGAGATGCACAGAGGGACATTTGCCGGCTGGCATCTAGAATTAATGCGATGTCCATTTCTGCCAGGAGAGTATTATGGACTCGGCAGTGGACGGGTGATGCTGATTCTAAAAGGCACATGGAAATTTTGCCTTATAAGGGTGAGGAATTGTTTGGGGACGGTCTTTCGGACCTCGTATCCACAGCAACAGCTGGGAAGTCGACTTTTTTACCTCAGGTTCCCTCACAGCCTAAGAAAGCACCGTATTATCAAGTACAGTCCTTTCGGCCTCAGAAAGGCAAGCGGGTTAGATGCGCGTCCTTTCTGCCCAGAGGCAGGGGTAGAGGGAAAACGCTGCACCATACAACCAGTTCCCAAGAACAAAAATCCTCCCCTGCTTCCACTAAGTCCACCGCATGACGCTGGGGCTCCACATGTGGAGCCAGGTGCGGTGGGGGCCCGTCTCCGGAACTTCAGCGACCAGTGGGTTCGCTCACAGGTGGATCTCTGGGTTCTACAAGTGGTATCTCAGGGATACAAGCTGGAATTCGAGACGTCTCCCCCTCGCCGTTACCTCAAATTAGCCTTGCCAGCTACTCCCCAGGACAGGGAGGTAGTACTGGTGGCAATTCACAAGCTGTACCTCCAGCAGGTGATAATAAAAGTTCCCCTCCTTCAACAGGGACGGGGTTACTATTCCACAATGTTTGTGGTACCGAAACCAGACGGTTCGGTGAGACCCATTCTATATTTGAAATCCTTGAACACTTATATAAGGAAGTTCAAGTTCAAAAATGGAATCGCTCAGGGCGGTTATTGCAAGCCTGGAAGAGGGGAATTACATGGTATCACTGGACATCAAGGATGCTTACCTACATGTCCCCATTTACCCACCTCACCAGGTGTACATCCGTTTTGTGGTACAGGACTGCCATTACCAATTCCAGACGTTGCCGTTTGGTCTGTCCACGGCACCGAGGGTATTTACCAAAGTAATGGCCGAAATGATGATACTCCTTCGAAAGAAGGGAGTTAGAATTATCCCGTACTTGGACGATCTCCTTATAAAGGCGAGGTCCAGGGAGCAGTTGTTGGTCGGAGTAGCACTATCTCAGGAAGTACTACAACAGCACGGCTGGATTCTGAATATCCCGAAGTCGCAGCTGGTTCCTACGACGCGTCTGGTTCCTGGGTATGATTCTGGACACAGAACAGAAGAAGGTGTTTCTCCCGGAGGAGAAGGCCAAGGAGTTGTCATCTCTGGTCAGAGACCTCCTAAAACCAAAACAGGTGTCGGTGCATCACTGCACGCGAGTCCTGGGAAAGATGGTAGCTTCTTACGAGGCAATTCCATTCGGCAGGTTCCATGCACGGATCTTTCAGTGGGATCTGTTAGACAAGTGGTCCGTATCGCATCTTCAGATGCATCGGCTGATCACTCTGTCCCCAAGGGCCAGGGTGTCTCTGCTGTGGTGGCTGCAGAGTGCTCATCTACTCGAGGGCCGCAGATTCGGCATACAGGACTGGGTCCTGGTGACCACGGATGCAAGCCTCCGAGGTTGGGGGGCAGTCACTCAGGGAAGAAACTTCCAAGGACAATGGTCGAGTCAGGAAGCTTCCATACACATAAACATTCTGGAACTAAGGGCCATTTACAATGCCCTAAGTCAGGCGAAACCCCTGCTTCAAAACCAGCCGGTGCTGATTCAGTCAGACAACATCACGGCGGTCGCCCATGTAAACTGACAGGGCGGCACAAGAAGCAGGATGGCGATGGCAGAAGCCACAAGGATTCTCCGATGGGCGGAAAATCGCGTGATAGCACTGTCAGCAGTGTTCATTCCGGGAGTGGACAACTGGGAAGCAGACTTCCTCAGCAGACACGACCTCCACCCGGGAGAGTGGGGACTTCATCCAGAAGTCTTCCAGCTGATTGTAAATCGTTGGGAAAGGCCACAGGTGGACATGATGGCGTCCCGCCTCAACAAAAAGCTAAAAAGATATTGCGCCAGGTCAAGGGACCCTCAGGCGATAGCTGTGGACGCTCTAGTGACACCGTGGGTGTACCAGTCGGTTTATGTGTTCCCTCCTCTTCCTCTCATACCAAAGGTACTGAGGATAATAAGGAGAGGAGTAAGAACTATACTCATTGTTCCGGATTGGCCAAGAAGGACTTGGTACCCGGAACTACAAGAAATGATCTCAGAGGACCCTTGGCCTCTGCCTCTCAGACAGGACCTGCTACAGCAGGGGCCCTGTCTGTTCCAAGACTTACCGCGGCTGCGTTTGACGGCATTGCGGTTGAACGCCGGATCCTGATGGAAAAGGGCATTCCGGTTGAAGTCATTCCTACGCTGATAAAAGCTAGGAAGGATGTGACAGCAAAACATTATCACCGCATATGGCGAAAATATGTTGCGTGGTGTGAGGCTATGAAGGCCCCAACAGAAGAATTTCAGCTGGGTAGTTTTCTGCACTTCCTACAGTCAGGAGTGACTATGGGCCTAAAATTGGGATCCATTAAAGTACAGATTTCGGCCCTGTCTATTTTCTTTCAAAAAGAACTGGCTTCACTGCCTGAAGTTCAGACGTTTGTTAAGGGAGTGCTGCATATTCAGCCCCCTTTTGTGGCACCTTGGGATCTCAACGTTGTGTTGGATTTCCTAAAATCACATTGGTTTGAGCCACTTAAGACCGTGGAGTTGAAATATCTCACGTGGAAAGTGGTCATGCTTTTGGCCTTGGCTTCGGCTAGGCGTGTGTCAGAATTGGCGGCTTTGTCATGCAAAAGCCCCTATCTGATCTTCCATATGGACAGGGCAGAATTGAGGACTTGTCCCCAATTTCTCCCTAAGGTGGTATCAGCGTTCCATTTGAACCAACCTATTGTGATGCCTGCGGCTACTCGGGACTTGGAGGCTTCCAAGTTGCTGGATGTAGTCCGGGCCCTGAAAATCTATGTTTCCAGGACGGCTAGAGTCAGAAAAACTGACTCGCTGTTTATCCTGCATGCACCCAACAAGCTGGGTGCTCCTGCTTCAAAGCAGACTATTGCTCGCTGGATCTGTTGCACGATTCAACTTGCACATTCTGCGGCTGGACTGCCGCATCCTAAATCAGTCAAAGCCCATTCCACGAGGAAGGTGGGCTCTTCTTGGGCGGCTGCCCGAGGGGTCTCGGCTTTACAACTTTGCCGAGCTGCTACCTGGTCGGGATCAAACACGTTTGCAAAATTCTACAAGTTTGATACGCTGGCTGAGGAGGACCTTGAGTTTGCTCATTCGGTGCTGCAGAGTCATCCGCACTCTCCCGCCCGTTTGGGAGCTTTGGTATAATCTCCATGGTCCTTACGGAGTACCCAGCATCCACTAGGACGTCAGAGAAAATAAGATTTTACTCACCGGTAAATCTATTTCTCGTAGTCCGTAGTGGATGCTGGGAGCCCGTCCCAAGTGCGGAATTCTGCAATACTTGTATATAGTTATTGCTTAACTATAGGATTTTTTGTTCTGAGCCATCAGTTTAATGAGGCTCAGTTGTTGTTCATACTGTTAACTGGGTATAATTATCACAAGTTGTACGGTGTGATTGGTGTGGCTGGTATGAGTCTTACCCTGGATTCCAAATCCTTTCCTTGTAATGTCAGCTCTTCCGGGCACAGTCTCCCTAACTGAGGTCTGGAGGAGGGGCATAGAGGGAGGAGCCAGTGCACACCAGATGTAGTACCTAATCTTTTCTTTAGAGTGCCCAGTCTCCTGCGGAGCCCGTCTATTCCCCATGGTCCTTACGGAGTACCCAGCATCCACTACGGACTACGAGAAATAGATTTACCGGTGTGTAAAATCTTATTATTTTTTTAAAGCCTAAAATGGTGACCATTCATTATAAAGTGCTTAGTATGTAGCCAGTCTGCTGTCAACTGCTCGTTTCTGGACCTCACAGGGGCAGATGTATTAACCTGGAGAAGGCATAAGGGAGTGATAAGCCAGTGATAAGTGCAAGGTGATAAACACACCAGCCAATCAGCTCCAATATGTAAATTAACCGTTAAGAGCTGATTGGATGGTGCGTTTATCACCTTGAACATATCACTGGTTTATCAATTCCTTATGCCTTCTCCAGGTTAATACATCTGCCCCGGGGTCCCGTTATCAGGACAAGGCAACTCTGCTACAAAACATAACTATATAAAAAAAAACAAGTGTCACAAACATTTTCTTACCCACTTAGTGCGAATGCAAATTACAATCAATCTCCTGGTATTTTTGGACATATTATAAAAACCTGTCAGTTACAGGTGCTCTTCATGCACCCATTAAATAAATACATTTTAGATATTTTAAAATTTGTATTAAAAAGACAACACCCATGGCCCAAATGTTATTGAATTTCAAAGGTTATTAGGCGCTTGTGTTACATAAATGATTCATGTAGTACAGTGGTTTCAACTAAACCAGAAGCATGAGTGGTTATACTGCACGCCTGGCCAACCTGTGGCTCTTCATTTGTTATGAAACTACACATCCCAGTATACCCTGCCACGGTTCTACTATTAGGAAATTCTAAAACGGTCAGGGCGGGCTGGGATGTGTCGTTTCACCACAGCTGCGGAGTCGCAAGGTGGTCAGTCCTGCCATACAGGTTCTGGGATGCCACGCCCCAGTATGTTGCAAATAGATTATTAATTTAGAGCTGTAGATATGAATTCAGAGAATCTACCGAGTCTAGACTAAAATGACAGACAAGGGCAAATCAAAGGGATCCCCATCTTACCTGTGCTGCCTGCTACCTGAGACCAAAATACTGAGGGCTGGAACATAGCACGTGCCAGAAATCAACCCCGGAGGCTCCATATATAGGGCATGAGTCATAAGACAAGAATCCAAACCTTCTGAGCCAACTCCGCATCCAATAAACCCTGTGAAGAATGTACAGTTGGATTTGCCAATATCTTGAAAATGACAGCCACGTGAGGGGAACACACCACGACATATCAGTCCTCAGACAGACATCACAGATCTGTCTCCCATCATTGCCTAAGGGAAGAAAGTCCAATTGCACCTAAATGTGATCATAATACAGTGTGTGAGGGAAATTGACTTACGGCTGGAGAGAGTTCGAAGCAAAAGATGAACAGGGGACTCAAATAATGAACATCAACACCCCCGCGGCGCTTAGAGGGCATGCCAGAGCTGCAAGGTAAAGACAGAACCATGATGGGAGGTTAAACGTAAGACTTAACTGAGCAAAAGATTGTAGAGCACCAGCTTCATAGACATGACCAACAGAATATACTCCATGAGACTGCAAAATGACCCCCCTCCCCAAGATCAAAGATCAGGAAAAGTAGTGTGACCCCAAAACAAAGAACATGGGTCAATACCAATCCACCTTAACTGCTGGCACACAGCCTTGGGAATTAAAATGAGCCACCGTCTAGGAGTATGAAACCTAGAAAAGAAAACCCAGCCAACTGAAGGCTTCTTGAGGGAAAGGAACAGACTTTCCATTAGATAGGCTTCTAATAAACACACTATACTAGGAGAAGGTGCTTTCCCCTGCTCCATTACCAAGAAATGATTGACACAAGTAGGGGGGAGCATGCTGCATTGGGCAGCTTGGCCCCCGTTGGTGATGTTGGCCATTAGATCTACAGCAGGTCACATGGAGAATGATGCCAACTATGCGCGGGAGCATGCATCTTCAGCGACATCGTCTAGTGTGTATGCACTGAGAGAGATTTTACGATCCGCCCAATATCGGCCGGATCATACGGTATATCGTCTAGTGTGTGTGTGTGTGTGTACACCTTTTTTAGGGTCCGTGTTTGGATTACGGATAAGGGTTGGGTTGTTTGTGTAGTCGGATTAATTGTGAGGGTTTGGGGTATTTGTGATAGGTGCTGCATTTTTGTCTAGCCAAGTCTCTGTAATACATTGGTACTGGTCTAATTTTTTCTGTGGTTCATCATAGAAAATATCATCTGTCTTTGTCATTTGAGTCTACGCACCAACATAGCCAATCAGTGCCATGGGCCTAACCCTGGAAAGTATTGGGCATTCCTGTGCAGTGACTGGGAGGTGGCTAAACTGACGCATTAAGATATGTCACACTGTCTGTCTGCCCTTCCCTTTTTAGAATGTAAGCTGTCACGAGCAGGGCCCTCTTCCCTCATGTGCATGTACTCGTTCGATATAGTCTTGAACTGTAAGTTGCTTATCTTATTTTCCTTGTTTATGCACTCTGTAATTGGGCGCTGCGGATCCCTTGTGGCACCATATAAATGATTCCAATGGTTGGGACTGCAGACGCAGTGAGTTTCCCAGCCCTTGCACACTCGGACGCATGCTTGTACACCAGAGGAGGGGGCTTATACTCTCAATAGCATAATCGCAGACACGCGACTACAGCTAAAGTGGCTGCAGCAGGGTCCCACTCTGGATCAGCCCATCTGTGTGGGTTTACTGCAGTGCGAATTGTAGTGTTAGCATAAACCATACTGGCTTGCTCTCCTAGTTCCTGCGGGATACGCACAATTTTTCAGTTGGTCCCCGCACACCCGGAAGAGTGGGCACCCCTCCTGCATTCTGCCCACTTTCTTGTGACGTTGATAGAGAGTGAATCCATGGGGCCTGTGGAGTGGACAGGGCCTAATGACTCGCTTCTATGCTAATGGTGTCATTTTAGTCCTGCACCTATGCAAATAGGCTCCAGTTCTGACATTTTCGCTGAGAGGGTGGGTCTAACAATGCAATGAGCTTGCCCCATTACTGCCCACATGCTACTCTTCTATAGGCATCTAACAGAGAGGAAATGAGCAATAGGTCAGTATGGTGTTCACATGTTACACCATATTTTCCGGAGCCATTCCATGTTTAGAACACCCTGTAGAGTATGTTTTCTTGGCATCTTATTATCATTGGCAGCAGCAATCTGTTTTAAGCATCTAGGACTTTGGCTTGTAACAAATACAGCTCCTGTCCAATCAGGAGCAGAGTCCAGAGCTAACATACTGAGTCTTGCTGCCATCGCTGGCCTGTCCTAGCTGTGGGTGAGCAGTCTACCTTTACAAGTTGCACACGGCTCCTCATGCCTTGTAAATTGGCCATCATTTGCCGGAACTGCCACTTCTGGTACAACTGTATATATTTGAGACTTGCTGTAGTCTATATTTTGTTCGTAGTGGTTACTCCTTGTAACTGGTTTGCCGAGCGTACCATAATTGTGGGATAGTCATGTACTCGCCAGTATTTTGCATTACTGTCAGTCTATTCCCTGGCACCATCGAATGCCGGAACGGTCTCCCTACCCTTGGTCATGTTGAGGATGGCGCAGGTGATGACTGATGGACCCATACAATGCCACTCGGATGGGTAACAATATCTGGACTGATGGCCGTTTCAGGTTGAAGATAAAGTCTTGTATATCTGGGCCCAGCACAGTTTGCCCTGGGGAATTTTTGGCTGTATGAATGCTGTATCAGCACTGAGGCTTTATTTGACTCTTTGCTTTTTAAAGTCCATAAAAATCCTTGTCATCTGACTTGAGCTGTCATTCAGCACACCTAGAACACCGTGTCCCCTTACAAATCCCATTCCTGCATAGTGTATCTCGCATCCTCGTGTCTAGTATACACGATGGCTCCTGCATCACTGGTGGCTAGTATACCAAGAAGACCATAACCCTAGTGGTTAATGCACCTTACAGATCCCAGCACTTGCATATGATGCTGCCCTATTGTTCACCTTGTAATCTCTTCCCCATTACGGGCAATCTGAGATTATGACCATCATCGCTTTATTGGTAATCGGAAATGCTGTTGGCTGCTTGAGTTCTCTGCAATGGTAGCAAATGGTCACCGATGGCCATTTACGCTGTACTGTCAGAACCAGTACAGCACTGTTATTACACTGCTTGCTGTAAATGCTGGACCTGTGCTCGTCCTATGCTTTGTACCGTATAAAGCATTTGCTGGAAAGCTATTTATACATCTCCGTCTCAGACTAGTTTCTAGTATGTGGCCTTGATCCATGTGGATTTTCTTCTACTGTAAATGTATTACTCATCCTAGGCGCGTTGCATTGTTCTACGGTCTGTTTATTTGTTCTATGAGAAATATTAGTAACTTTTATATCTGATGACGAATGCCTCTGACTTTCATGTAGGAATGGCCCATCTAAAGATCTGGGCAGAAGCTTCAAAATGCACCAGTGAACCATGTTAGAGGTGGTGAATGTAGGCTTACCATACTATCCCTTTTAAACCGGGACACTCATGAATATACAGGTCCTGTGGCTGATTGAGACCAGGTGAAATGGAGGATTGAAGTCAGCCAGCCACAGATCCTGTGTAATTCAGCAGTACCAATTAAAGGGCCTTGATGAATAAAAGGGTGTGTGTGTATATATAGTAATGTTAATGTAAGGCAAGTGGAGATATGATTGACGGCTTCAACACTTTAAGCTGGTATTGCGTCCTTTGATTCCAAGGTCAGAAATAATTATTTGTATCTCTGCTTTCCTCGTGTTGACATTCCAACCACTATCTATATTTTCTAGTATATGAAAAGTATGTATCTATGGAAAGTAAGTAGTAGAGCAGGCTTTTTCAACCAGTGTGCCGTGGCACACTAGTGTGCCGCGATCAGTTGCAAGGTGTGCCGCGGAGCCAGAGCAGCTTTCTGCACCTTCAGAGTGAACTGTTGGCCCGGACTCTTCTTAGAGGATCAGTTGTGCTCCGGCCGTGACCTATGCTTTGAAGACGCAGTGGTGTGCGATCATAGGTCATGGCCGCCGTGTCTCACCACCCAGCCAGCCCACCCGACTGCATACACATCTTCCAGTTCCCGCGTGCATACACAGTTTTCCTTGCCCACCCACATCCACACCTGCCCGCCCGCCCACTGGTCAGTATTCGCAGCACTCCACTATGAACAACCCCCGCCACTGAGAGACAGGGAGGAGGACAGCTGACCCGTAGGGGCTAATATTTGTTAATTTATTTCTCCTGTGGGGAACAATAGGATTTCAATAGGATTTATGTGGTGAGAATAAGGATTTATGGGGGGAACAATGTGATTGTTTTTACTGTGAGGGTCAATGTGTTTTTTTTTGTTTGTTTTTTTTTCCTGTGGGGAACTGATGGTGTGCCTTGGGAATTTAAAAATATTGCTTGGTGTGCCGTGAGTAAAAAAAGGTTGAAAATCACTGTAGTAGAGGGAGCCATACAGTGTGTGGTTCATGGTTCATTCAGTGTAGCAATGGTCACATGGTGTTGCTAAATAATTCCGAGAAATATTATCCAGCAACTACATCATATAACATCAATTTATTCTCCATGAAATTCTGAGCAATGAGCCCATGTATAGTTTGGGGGAGAGAAGGGAAAGGGGGGACATGATAGAAACTTTCAAATATATCAAGGGTCTTAACAAAGTTCAGGAGGGAAACATTCTTCAAAGGAAGAGAAGTATTCGAACTCGAGGACATACACTGAGACTGGAGGGGGGGTGGTTCAGGGGAAATTTAAGGAAAAATTACTTCACATAAAGAGTAGTGGATAAGTGAAATAGCCTCCCATCAGAGGTGGTAGAGGCTAAGACTGTAGAGCAATTTAAACATGCTTGGGATAGGCATATGAATATCCTTACAAAGAATTAAAGTTCAAAAAGGGTTGAGATTGCCTAAAGGATAAAAAAGGGGCAGACTAGATGGGCCAAGTGGTTCTTATCTGCTGTCAAATTCTATGTTTCTATCTCTGTAAACTTTCATACACTGGCCTATTTTGCTTGATACCTAGTTTTGTGAAACGGGAAAGACTAATTAAATTAACTTGGTTGAGTCTGCCTCCCTGAGCAAATGCAGGATTTTCTTTGGGAGTTTTGGATATGGTAGGAACTGTTCCACCCATCTCCGTATGTGCATATCATTGTCATTCTAACACAAACCTGGTAATATTTTAAGTGTCTGTGTAGGTAATAAGCGCTGGAAGAAGTAGAAGCAGGATTTTAATTTCCACCAATAAAGCCTAGTTTTGCCGGCGTTTCCCAAACTCCATTGTTACAGTGCATGATTTTAAACCAATATTTATTTATTTATTTATTTATTTATTTATTTTTCTAAAATCTTCTTAAAACACTGGAAGGGTTCAGGTGTGTTTTGAGGGGGATCTGGATGATGGGTCGACGTAATAAAGACTGTCTGTAGGCCAACCACATATGGTTGACATGCACTAGGTCAACAAATAAAAAATGTTGACAGTGCTTAAAGTCGTCAGTTTCAAATGGTCAACATGACAATGGTTGACACATGGTAAGAGCATGGCGGGGGGGGGGGGGGTGGAGCGGGGGTGGCAGAGGGGCTTCAACTTTTCCAAACGTTACCACCTGCGTGGATTGTTGTTGGGAATAGTGACCTGCGTTATACACCTTGCCCGAAGCATTGCGAGTGAAGTTGTACACTTATTGGGGTTACTTATTAAACATGCAAAAACTGACGGCCTTTTTTGCTCTGCTGGTGCCAGCCTTTTGACCTTGTCTGTCTAATGATCCACACCTGTTTAGAGGATTTTATTGAAACTGCTTTTGTGGTCTCTGGTGTTCTCTTAAGCCAACAACAAACGGGTCTCCTATTTTGTCTAATTACTGCTTCCTGTTTGTACAAGGTTATACAATAGATTGGCTTACTACCAAGAAGTCTCTACACTGATGCTCTGATGAGGTTAAAGGGATGTAGAAGTTCATGTATTCCCAGAGACGTTGTGCAGGGTGGGGCTGCAACCTGGGTAACCTCTATATTCCTCACGAACTCATGTAATCACATGGCAAGGAATGCCATTGCATAATCAAATATTTATATTGTATAAAGAAATATTGTGTAAATCTGCTATTAGTTTCACAACCTAAGAACCTCTCGTTTGGTCTTTCGTTCTTATGATCCTTCTGTTTGTTCTGTTTTCCATGGTTCCTATCAAAGGAGAACTCCCCATCTAGGATATTGGGAGATACTGGAGTTCTCGCTAGAACCATGGGGATGGTTGCTAAATGGATCCATACCTCATTTGCCGACCTTGGCTAAAACTTCAGGCTGAGAGCCACAGAATGCTCAGATGTAGAGCAGCGCCGTAAAACAGGTGTATTCTCCTGGACCCTTCTCTGCGGTCATTGGGACCCTTCTATAAAAGCAAGTTTGCAAAGCTGCGGGTCATAACCTGTCTGTTTAGCTAGAAGGTACCACTTTGCTTCTTTTAACATGGCAATGTGTTCCACTAAAGTGGAAGAGCAAGATGGTCCTATCTTAGGTTGATTAAATGCCATATGTATTGAATATTATACATATAGTGTATTCTCTCTCTCTCTCAGCTATTAGAATAGGAACAACTGTAACCATAAATGTTACATGGTCAACAACAATATGCAGGTATGCTGTGGCATTTAAACATTGCTTCATTGGAATGAATGGTCCTAATGTTTACTAAGAGCTATTTGATGCATGGCAGAATGGATTCCTGTTTCTGACGGATTTCTGTTAATGAACATGGCTGTCCCCTCCCATTAACTTCCACTAAATAAATATTTCTTTTTTTTTTATGTTGCACCATTCTCTCTCAACTCTATTTCCTGGAATTATCATGCAAATTGTTTCTGAGATCCTCAAACTTCCTGTCTGGTAACGTCAGTCATTCTGTGGTCCTAGTTAGTGAGGTCATTGCTTCCCCATTCTGGTGTTTTTGGTCTCTGCAAGGATCTTTTCACTGTGTCCGTCTGCTTTTATACAGTACATGGCGTTTTGACCATAATTGGCTGTTTAGGTATTTGCATTAACAAGCAGGTGTATCTAATGAAGTTATCTACAGGTGAAACCCGGAAAATTAGAATATCGTGCAATAGTTCATTTATTTCAGTAATTCAACTTAAAAGGTGAAACTAATACAAGTTGAGTATGCCTTATCCAAAATGCTTGGGACCAGTAGTATTTTGGATATCGGATTTTTCCGTATTTTGGAATAACTGCATACCATAATGAGATCATGGAGATGGGACCTATAATGCTATGTACACATTATGCGATCCCATATGATATTGTATAAGATATCCTATCGGATCGTGTATATGCACTACAAATGATGTCTAGATCGCTGGAGTACAAAAGCACACCTCATCAATACTGCATGCAGTACAACGTACGATGTCTCATGCGACCCGCGTGAGCGCGCATCGTACGTCGGATGTTGCGTATACATTATACAATGTCATTCAGAAACTAACAATATCGTTCAAATCGGAAATTATATTGCATAGTGTGTACGGGCCATAGGTCTAAGCACAGAATACATTTGTTTTATGTACACCTTATACACACAGCCTGAAGGTAATTTTAGCCAATATTTTTAATAACTTTGTGCATTAAACAAAGTGTGTACATTCACACAATTCAATTATTTCATATACACCTTATACACACAACCTGAAGGTCATTTAATACAATATTTTTCATAACTTTGTATATTAAACATTTGTGTACATTGATCCATCGGAAAACAAATGTTTCTCTTACGTCCTAGAAGATGCCTGGGTCCATATTAGTACCATGTGGTATAGACTGGTCCACCAGGAGCCAATGGCACTTTAAGAGTTTAATGGTGTGGGCTGGCTTCTCCCTCTATGCCCCTCCTACCAGACTCCGTTTAGAAAATGTGCCCGGAGGAGCCGGTCACAGCTAGGGGAGCTCAACAGAGCTGTTCTTGTAAAGTTTATCTTCAGAGTTTATTTTTTTTACAGGAGGATGCTGGCAACAGCCTGCCTGCAACGAGGGACTGAGGGGGGGAAGCAGTGTCCGCCCTGCAGGGTCTGACCCACTGTCTCCGCTGACATTGAGCTCCAGAGGGGATAGATCGCGCCCTGCCACAGGGGAACGCTCACCCCGGCAGCAGGCCGCCACCCCCTTGCAGAGCTGAAGTGTGACGAGTAAGTCACCGCCCCCCCTAACAAGCGAGGGGTTGGTGTGAAGATGGCGGCTTCAGGATAGGAGCGCAGTATTAACTGCGCCCCCGGACAGCTCAGCGGTACTTCGGTGAGGGGCGCCCTGAGCCAGCACCTGACCCTACACTGACCAAACAAGCCTGTCGGGGTCTGCGGATCTCAGCCAGCACAAAATCCACATGCCAGTATAATCTCAGAAGAGCGGGAAGACAGCGCCATTAAGGGGGCAGAGCTTCTCAGAGCGGACCCAGCAGCGTTTTCAGCGCCATTTTCTTGCCTGCAGTCGGATGCAAGTGGAAGATCAGTCCCTCCAGTGCAACTCCAGCTATCTGTACGGTACAAGGGGGTTGTAGAAGGGAGGGGAGTCTGTGTATAGGCTGTATCACCTATTAAGGGACACAGTCAGCGCTGGTTAAGGGTATCCCTAAACCTATAATAGCGCTGTGTGTGGGTTGGCTCCAATCTGTGTCTCTCTCTGCCATTCTTGGGGGGGAAACTGTCTGCCCAGTACTCTGTGTGTATGTGGGGTGATTGGTGTGTATTTCCAAACATGTCTAGAGACTATGTTTCGTATGCTGCAGAGGATTTATCTTCTCAGGAAGATCCAATCCCATGTAGTCAGGATTGCACAATTTTAGCGCAGATCCCAGCTAGAGAGCTGGAATGGTTAGCCTCTCTTAGGGGGGGACTATTTCCAGATTTCTGAAAGGGTTGCTAGAACTGAGCATGCCACTCAAGTACTACAATCCTCTATGGTTGTATGGTCTGATACTGCTCCCTCAGGGTCCCCTGCGGTACATTCTCAGAAATGTGCACTTGCCAAAATTATGCAGGATGACACGGGCACCGATTCTGACACTGCAGACGGTGATGGGGCATCACTTGCTAAGGTGGTGCAGTTGATGATTGAGGCCGTACGGGATGTGTTGCACATTTCTGACACAACTCCTGAGCAGGTTGAGGAGGCTTTTTTTCACGGACAGTAAAATGCCCCCCCCTCGCCTTCCTAGCATCTAAGGAATTAAATGCTATCTTTGAAAAACCCTGGGAAAATCCGGAGAATAAATTCCAGATCCCTAAGAAGGTCTTGGTTGCTTTTCTCTTCCCAGAGGAATATAGTAATGGAAGTCCCCGCCTATAGTTGACACCTCTCTCTTCAGGCTGTCAAAACAGGTGTTTTACCAGCACCGGGATCTACTGCGTTGAAGGACCCGGCAGATCGTAAGGTGGATGCTACGCTCAAATCCATTTACACGGCTTCAGGGGCTATACTGCGGCCTACCATTGCCTGTGCATGGATTTCAAAAGCTATTGGCAGGTGGTCAATCACTCTGCAGGAGGACTTGACTACGATGGATAAAGGTGACGTTGATTTATTTTTACGTAATATTCAGGATTCTGCAGGGTTCCTGGTAGATTCCATGAAGGACCTGGGTTCCATGGCTGCGGGGATCTTCTCCATGTCCGTCTCGGCTCGCAGGGGTCTCTGGCTGTGCCAATGGTCTGCGGAATCCAGGAAAAGTGTGGAGGGCCTACCATATACGGGTCAGGCTCTCTTTGGGGAGGCGCTGGATGCGTGGATTGTCACGGCTACCACAGGTAAGTCTCCTTTTCTCCCCTCAGCTGCACCGGCTACGAAGAAGCCTTTTACGCCAGCTACGTCACAGTCCTTTCGGCCCGCGATGCCTAGAAAGAACAAGCCTTCTCACATCTTCAGAGGTGGTCGTGCTAAAGGAAAGAAGCCTGCTCCCGCAGGTTCCCAAGACCAGAAGCCTGCTTCTGGTACCCCAAAGTCCTTCGCATGGCTGTGGACTGCTCTTCCTGGAGGAAGGTGAGGTGGGGGCAAGACTCCGGCATTTCAGCTACGTCTGGATTTTGTCTGGCCTGGACCCTTGGGTACAAGATATTGTGTCCAGGGGGTATAGGCTGGAGTTTCAAACTCTCTCACCTCACCATTTCTTCAAATCAGGGTTGACAACTCTGCCGGCAGACAGAAAAATTCTTCTGGAAGCTATCCGAAAATTGGTAGTGTCCAAGGTAATTGTTCCAGTTCCGCCCCATCAGTGGAACAAGGGTTACTATTCGAACCTTTTCGTGGTACCGAAGCCGGATGGTTCGGTACGTCCAATTCTGAACTTAAAATCTTTGAACCCTTACCTGTAGGAGTTCAAATTCAAGATGGAGTCTCTGAGAGCTGTCATCTTAGGTCTGAAGGAGGGGGAGTTCCTGGTGTCCCTGGACATCGAGGATGCGTACCTCCACATTTGGTCACCGCATCAGACATATCTCCGGTTTGCGCTGTTAGACGATCACTATCAGTTTCAGGCATTGCCGTTCGGCCTCTCCACGGCACCGAGGGTCTTCACCAAGGTGATGGCAGAGATGATGGTTCTCCTCCGCAAGCAAGGGGTGAACATAATTCCGTATCTGGATGACCACCTGATCAAGGCGTCGTCCAGGGAGAAGTTGTTAAGATCCATTGCTCTCAAGACACAAATGCTCAAGGAGCACGGTTGGATCCTGAACCTTCCAAAGTCCCATCTGGAGCCGACAAGGAGGCTGTCTTTCCTGGCGATGATCCTAGACACGGAAGTGCAGAGGGTGTTTCTACCAGTGGAGAAAGCATTGGTGATTCAAACTATGGTCCCCGGGATGTCTTGAAGCCTACCCGGGTATCGGTTCATCAGTGCATCCGCCTTCTGGGGAAGATGGTTGCCTCTTACGAGGCTCTACAGTACGGAAGGTTTCATGCTCGATCCTTTCAGCTGGATCTCTTGGACCAGTGGTCGGGATCTCGCCTACATATGCATCAGAGGATACATCTGTCACCAAAAGCCAGGATTTCGCTCCTCTGGTGGCTACAACTACCACACCATCTGAAGGCTAAATGTTCGGAGTTCGGGACTGGATCCTTCTAACCACAGATGCAAGTCTAAGAGGTTGGGGAGCAGTCGCTCAGGGGGAAACCTTCCAAGGAAGGTGGTCGAATCAAGAATCCCTTTTCCCAATAAACATCCTGGAGCCAAGAGCCATGTACAACGGCCTTCTGCAAGCAGCACACCTTCTACAGGATCGGGCTGTTCAGATGCAGTCGGACAACGTGACCACAGTGGCCTACATAAACAGACAAGGCGGAACGAAGAGCAGGGCTGCCATGTCGAAAGGTGTCAAGAATCCTCTTCTGGGCAGAAAGGCACGCGGTTTCGATGTCGGCAATCTTCATTCCAGGAGTAGACAACTGGGAAGCAGACTTCCTCAACAGACACGATCTCCATCCAGGAGAGTGTGGCCTCCATCTGGAGGTGTTCGAGGAGGTAACTGGTTGGTGGGGGGTTCCTCACATAGACATGATGGCCTCCCGCCTCAACAAGAAGATGCGGAGGTACTGTTCCAGGTCAAGAGACCCACAGGCAGTGGCGGTGGACGCACTGGTAACACCGTGGGTGTACACATCAGTGTATGTGTTCCTTCCACTTCCTCTGATATCAAAAGTTCTTCAACTGGTAAGCAGAACAAAGGTTCTGGCAATCCTCATTGCTCCGGACCGGCCAAGGAGGGCTTGGTACGCGGATCTGCTGGATCTTCTTCTGGAAGATCCAAGGCCTTTACCTCTTTGGGAGGAGCTACTTCAGTGGCTGTTTGCTTATCAAGGCTTACCACGGCTACGTTTGACGGCATGGCGGTTGAATGCCAGATCTTAGCTCGGAAGGGTATCCTGAGTGAGGTTATTCCTACCCTGATACAGTCTAGGAAGGGGGTAACATCTAAACATTATCATCGAATTTGGAAAAAATGTTTCTTGGTGTGAATCCAAGAAATTTCCTGCGGTGGATTTTCAACTTTGACGTTTCCTCCTTTTCTTGCAAGCAGGTGTGGATATGGGACTGAGATTGGGCTCCATCAAAGTCCAGATCTCCGCTTTGTCCATTTTCTTCCAAAAAACTATTTGCTGTCCTCCCTGAGGTTCAGACCTTTTTGCAAGGGGTTCTGCACATCCAGCCTCCCTTTGTGGCACCAGCGGCAGATCTTGATGTGGTGTTGCAGTTCCTACAATCTGCTTGGTTTGAGCCTCTACAGGAGGCTGACATCAAGTTTCTCACGTGGAAGTCGGATACTTTGTTGGCCTTGGCTTCTGCTCAACGCGTGTCGGAATTGGGGGCTTTGTCTTGTAAAAGTCCCTATCTGATCTTCCATGAAGATAGGGCGGAACTTGGAACTCGTCCGCAATTCCTGCCTAAGGTTGTATCAGCTTTCCATATCAACCAACCTATTGTGGTGCCAGTGGTTACTGACTCCTCAATTACTTCAAAGGCCTTGGATGTTGTGAGGGCTTTGAAGATTTATGTGAAGATGACGGCTCAATATAGAAAAACCTAATGCATGTCAACCATTAGTGGTAGACCTATTGACTGTAGACCTTTTCAGTGTAGATCTAATAATCCATACCCGATACCGTTGACAACCCTCTTCACGGGTTCAGTAAGATTTACCGTCTGCCGGGATGCTGGCTGTCAATATACGGACAGCGTCATCCCGGCCACAGGTATGCTGGTAGTGGGGCGAGCGCAGAGAGTCCCCTTGCAAGCTCGCCACACTGCAGGCTCAGTGGCTCCCTTTGCTCGCTGCAGGATCTATTATCAATCTATGGGTGTCACGGACACCCACAAGTGGAATAATCCTGTAGCGCCGGTATTCCGGATGGCGACATTGACAACACTGCCCATATTCATAACGTCACTCTCTCTCCAGTTCCCGAGATCTACTACCATGGTGCGTATATACAGTCCATTAGGATACTGATGCCTTCTCATTTGAAATGTTGCCAGGGTATTCTTTTTATTTTTAATTTGGAGATTTTCCAAAACAGTTAGCCATTCTCTTTGCGATCTACAAAGCTGCTCTGCAAATGTTAATTTCTCACCATTAAACATCCGCGGCAAATCACTGTTCTGGTTCCCTATTACTTTGATGCTACAGTACCTCTGTTCAAAGACCTCGCTAATGCCTCTTTATACACCTGACTTTGTCATGAGATAGTCTACCCACTAGAGCTGCACATCCCCTCTGACCACCCCTCTCCTTGGTCCAAAGCTTACCACTTGTTGCTTCCCAATTATGGAGCTCCCTACCTCCACCTGAACAGACTCTCTCCCTTCAGGCTTTAGTTTGACCAGCACATTCCCGAAAGTATACGGTTCACAATATACTATTCTACTCCCATCGGGTAATACCCTCTGAGTGTTCTATCGCCTCCTCTATGTATGCTCATTGCCCTCTTCACCCTGTGTATGGACTTATTCTGTTATGTATAACTTATTGGTTGCCTTTCTGTCTGGTACTGCACTTATTGCCCCTTTCAAATAAATAAGGATTACGATCTGCTAACTACTGAGTAACCTTTTGTTGAATTCCGCATAAATTCTGCACTAATTACACAGGATAGTCTATCACCTCTGAGGCTGTCCCTGGAAATGAGAAACTGCCCACATTGTAGGTTATTTTTGGTATGAAATGCTACTTTTTCTCCTGCAGGATCCACAGGTTATCCACAGGGTAACATTGGGATATGATGACGCGAAAGCGGATTTGCACTAAAGCTTTTTCGGCCTCCCAGCATGCAACGGGCCCATCCATATATCCCCACCTCCTGGCTCAGGCAAATCAGTTTTTTGTTTGGTGCGGCAGGAGCCAGACCATGGTCAGGGCTGCTGTTTTTATTTTATGGTTATAGTCTTACTATTTTTTTCTTGAGTGATCTTTCTAAAAAGCGTCTTATATTGTTTAAAAAACATAATTAAATGTCTAAAGAAAATACATTCTCCTAACTCTCAGTATATGACTGTTATAACTTTAATAATTTTGACTAGGAATACCCCAAAGGGATTAGCAGACTCCAGTCCCCACAGCTGTATGGGAAACTGTCTCCTCTCCCTAAAATAGCTACATGAACGAAGTATCGGATTAAAGCGCTGTGGGACTAGAGGAGACCCAATCCATATTTAATAAAAGGTTTATCTGTGAACGTCTAAAAGCAACATTAGTTAATTATCTTTACATTATAACGATATCCGCTTCAAAAGGTCCGCAGAGTCCATCGGAAATTTATAACAAATTAAACGTCCGGGTGTACAGTTGTCTAAAATAAATGAACCTAAAGATGTGCTTAGTAAGTGTAATGGTGCCCATACACTTGTGCGATGCCACGCGACATCGCACCGGTAGTTCTGAACTGCCAAAGTGATTACCATGTGATAGATCGCATGGTAATCACGTGATGGGCACGCCATTGCCAAATGGGAGCGGCCTCAGGCTGTCCCGGCGGGTGCCCATCGCAAATCGCAGTGCGATATATCGCATGTGTTTTTAAAACATATGCAGTCGCACTGTGATGCAATAAATATTAAATGCAGCACTTAATATCTTGCGACACAACATTTGACCGGCGTGCCCGCGCATCGCATCGCAAGGTGCACATTATGTGCATACAATACTTCGAGTTATCTCAGATGTGGTCGAAATTGAAGGATTGAAGACACACCAGGAGGGGTAAAATAAATGATTGAGGATCTAGGTAGACTAGAGAAATGGGCCAGAACGTGGCAATTGCAGTGTAATGTTTAAAAAAAATCATGCACTTGGGCCTCCAAAACACAAAGGCTAAACATAGTATCAAGGGTACGATCATGGAAACTGTAGAGAAGGAAAGGGATTTATTAGTCACCATTCCAGATGACTTGAAGGCAGGTAAGCAATGTAACATAGCAATGAGGAAGGCTAGTCAGATGCTTGGTTGCATACACATAGGAATCAGCAGCAGGAAGCATGAAGTAGTAATGCCACTGTATAGGTCATTGGTACGGCCTCATCTAGAATACAGTGTTCAATTCTGGAGGCCACATCTTCAGAAGGATATAAATACATTATAGATTAAAATCGTGCATGGCCTACAGCACAAGACTTACCAGGAAATTCTAATAGATCTTACGATGTATAGTTTGGAGCAGAGAAAGGAGAGGCATGATAGAAACTTTCAAATATACCAAGAGTTTTGGCAGGAAGTATTAGAACACGAGGACATGCACTGACACTGGAGGGAGGTTCAAAGGTAATTTTGAGGAAAAATTACTTCACATAAAGGGCAGTGGATAAGTGGAATAGCCTCCTGTCAGAGGTGGTAGAGGCTATGATCGTAGAGCAATTTAAACAAGCCTGGGATAAGAATATCCTTATAAAGACCTACAGTTATCTGTATAATTTGATCACTGTATTCAAGAATGTCTGTCTATACCCACTGGAGCTTACCATCTACTTCCTCTAACACAGATGCATTGGCATACCTACTGGCAGGTCCACACATACAGCAAGTACCCCCTACCCTGGATCTGCTTCTCAACCCAACAATTAGTTTAGCTAGAAAACCATACAACTTTCTGAGACCTGAGAAGAACCCTCTGTAATAGTGAAAGTAGAAACCTCATTGCAGGTATCTCTGGGTCTGAATACCCAACATTGTCAATAATTGTACCACCCTGTATACTAAACACATTTATTGTGCTGGTGTGGAGCTTTTTATGTACCCTCTTGTGCCTTCAGTTTTGCTAATGTGGTGAGAAACACCTACAGTTAATATACGACAAGCACAGAGAAGCATTTTGGGTTCAGTGAGAGTTAGGTCTGGACTGGCCCATAGCGATACAGAAGAAATCCCTTGTGGGCCTCAGTGCCTGAGAGCCTACCCTGCTACGGGTAGGTTGCAGTCTGTGCACCCAAATGTAACATTGTTGCTCTAGTAGAGAGTCTGTTACCTGGTGGAGAAGGAACCACTGATGACCGTGGATGCTTGGTTTGTTTCTATAGAAACTACACAAAGCTCTCCCTTCTGCTAATCAAAGTGGGCGGTCACCGACTCTTGTTTGCTGTGGGTTTTGGCACAGTAAACACCGTTCCTGCCAGTAACTGCAATGACATTGTAGCCCTACATTCAGTCACTAACCTGTTCACTAATTCATCCCACTGGTAAGAGCTTTGATAAACAAAGCAATTATTTCACCCTTACTAGACCTAATGCACTTGTCATTGAAAATTACAGTGGCTGGTCACTACCCCTGGGTAGTCCCTTCATGCACCCTGTCTGACACTAGTGACTGGTAATTGTATTGGCTGCTAAAATTCCAATGCATTTTGCTATTGCAATAGTGGTCTGTTCTTGTGTAGTACTGCTGAGGCTATGTAACAGACGTGGAACCTCTGTCTATTTGAATTAATTGGTTTCAGTAGTATGCATTGCCATATTGGAGCGGGATTTTCCATAGAGATGTTAGATGTGCCCTACTGACCTTTTGTTTGCCCTTACTTTGCCATTGGTGTCTTATACCTACTGGCAGCTGCTAAATAGAATGCAAAAATGTGGCTAAACTTTAGTCCCCGGTAAATCTGCCAGTTCATTTGGTCTCCTAATGGGTTATGGCAGGATGTCCTTTCTCCTGCTTCAGGGAGTCTCATTTTAGGTTTTCATAGCTCCACCTCCTGAATGGGAAGCGCACAGGGGAGGGGCCTGACTTCACCCGAAACTACCTGTATTTTTTGTTTATGTGGAACTTTAACACATCCAGAGGGTCAGGGAAATGTAGTTAGTTCTGTGATTTAGTACTAGAAGCTTTGCACGGTAAGTCATCCTGAGATCAGCGAGTCCAGAAATATTGTAAAGCTGTGTGCATCACCAGGCATGAAGATTGTGTAATTCCTGGAGTACAGTGTGAAAATATTTCCCATGGACCTATTGCTGCTGAGGGAGTGCCACATGGGTGCAGTGCGGTCTCTGCAGCCCTCCTTATGCTACAATTGCCATTCTGTGTAATGCGTTCTTAAGGGGCATACACACTAGATGACTTTTCTTAACGCTATTGGCGATAACTATGATTTCGAACTATATATCGTTCAAGTCGTCTAGTGTGTATGTCCATACCAACGCCCGATGCGCGCACCCGCGCTCATTAACTGCAGGTCGAGGGTCGGCCGTGCATGCAGGTCAGTGTGAGCAGTGTCATTTGTGACATCGCTCATCACGGCATGTGTGTAAGGAGCTGTGATGAGCGATGTGCACAATGTGACATTGCTCCTCCTCTCACCTCCATCTTACCTGCCGCACATCGGAGCTGGATGCCGCACAGCCATCTCAGCCTCCTGCCTTCCATCCCCGCTGCTCCACCACTGTACAGCACACTGTGGGGTCAGCGAAGGAGAGGAGATCCCAACTAGACCACACCCCTTTAAACTGGGCATGCCCCCTTTTGGTTGCCCGCGGCTCCGGCAGGCGGTGTAATGCAGAGCGCACACTGGGTGTCAACACACTCGGTGACGCCTCTGAGCCCACATCCACTGTGCCACCAATGATTTTCACCCACTGCCACACCAATGTATTGGCCACATTTTAATAACCTTTTTTTCCACTGTGCCACCAATGATTTCCACTGTTGGCACTGATTATATAGAGAGAGATATATTGTGTGTATGTATATGTGTGTGTGTTTTATCACCGGCACTCCTTCCTCCCATCCACATATGACCCGGCGCCATTCAAGACACTGTTATTAAGCAATAAAGGTATAATAATTGAGTGGCACCAGAAGAGTACATATACATAACTTCTATGTTTAGTTTTTATTAGTCAAAACAGTCATCCGGAATTCCTGATGATGATCACCCAGAAATGCCTCCCCAATATTAACTATGTTACCAGGGTCGGTTCTAGTGCGTTTTGTGCCCCGGGCGGGAAATAGGGGTGTGGCTTCATACAGGGGGCATGGTCAGTTACGCCCCCTGTACAGTAGTAGTGCCGCTGAAATGCTGTGCGGTGCACGATGACGTCATCGCGCACCGCACAGTAAAGGCCCTCTCCACGAAGGGAAACTAGACGCTACGTCTTGCCATGGTGCGGCGCCCTCCGGATGGCGCCGGCGCCCTCCAGAATGCGGCGCCCGTGGCAAGATCCGCTACTGTATGTTACTAAGGTGCCAATTCCAAAGATATCTTTCATCTTTCAAATGGTTTGAAAAATCGCTCGGGGTGTACACTCAATTTAGTTTGTCAGGACTCCTGGAAGTTCAAGGGAAATTTCTCATTGCTTCACTCCCCCCGTAACTCCTCACCCCCGCAGCCGGGTAGCTCGTATCACCCGCTGGGTAGCTCGGCGTAACATCGCCTAATGTGTAGGGCCCTTATGGGCCTTAACACTTCCATTAATAAATGTTAACGTGTAGAGCGCATTGTAAGAACAGGTGGTAGAAATGACATCCACCGTGCTGAGATAACAGGAATTGTGTGCAATTGGCCAGTAACTTAATAAAGAGTATATTTACCAGCATGCCCTGCCAGAAAACCTGTGCCAGGGCATGCTAGGATGTGTAGTTCTATAGCAGCTGGAGGGCCGCATTCTGAATACACTTGTTAGCTATGTGGAAGTATACCGTATATCGGCCCTCATTCCGAGTTGATCGCTTGCTAGCTATTTTTTTGCAGAGCAGCGATCAGATAATTGCCACCTCTAGGGTAGTGTATTTTCGCTTTGCAAGTGTGCGAATGCTTGTGCAGCCGAGTGGAAAGAAAAAGTTTTTTGCAGTTTGAGTAGGTCTGAACTTACTCAGCTCTTGCGATCACTTCAGCCTGTCCGGTCCCGGAATTGACGTCAGACACCCGCCCTGCAAACGCTTGGACACGCCTGCGTTTTCCCTACCACTCACAGAAAACTGTCAGTTGACACCATAAACGCCCTCTTTCTGTCAATCTCCTTACGATTGGTTGTGCGAATGGATTCGTCGCTAGAAGCATTGCACAGCAACGATGCTGTTTGTACCCGTATGACACGCGTGCGCATTGCGATGCATGCGTAGTAGTAACCTGATCGCTGCGCTGTGAAAAACGTCGGCGAGCGATCAGCTCGGAATGAGGACCATCGTACAGATCTACACTTGGCAGGGTAGTAAAAGCAGAAGTGACACCGTTCTGTCAGTGGAACTTTCGGTTGGGATAGGTCTTCTAACTTACACAACTTAAGCACAAGAAAAGTGGTTATGGAACTGGTTGGTTGTCTTGCTTCTGCTAAAGAACAGTCCATTCATTGTGTATGGGTTCGGTACGGGTGATCGGAGGTCAGCATACCGACGCTAGGATCCTGGCCACCAGACTGCAGACAGGGGGTGTTATGTATTACTAAACTGTTACTGTTCCTTTAGTCACTTTGACATTTTGTTTAAAAGGTGGTCTCCAGTCGGTGAAAGTCACTAAGAACATATTAATGCCAGCGTTTTTACAGCTGAAATTATTGTTCAGTTCACAAATACGAATTTCAGCAAGAAATTGTGTGGTCAGTGCGCATGATGAAAGGGAACAGAAACCTAATCTGCCTATTACTATTGCTGGGGTTAAGGGGTCTTATGTACTTAGTCGTGGACAAAGATAAAGTGCCAGCCAATCGGCTCTGAACGGTCATGTTATAGGCGGTGTTTGAAAAAAAATGACAAAAGCTGGTTGGTTGGTACTTATTTTATCTCCATCCGCTTCACCGCTCTTCAAGGCTTAGTACATAGACCCTTTAGTCCAGGGGTGGGGAACCTGCAGCCCTCCAGCTGTTGCTGAACTACACATCCCAGCATGCCCTGCAACAGATTTAGCATGTCCAAATAGCAAAACTGTAGCAGAGCATGCTGGTATGTGTAGTTCAACAGCTGGAGGGCCAAAGGTTCCCCAACCCTGCCTTAGTCCTATGGCTTCCTGAGGACCCAAACTAAGCAAGAACTCTGTTCTTTTTAAATTCAGTCATTTCACCATTACATCTATAGGTAAAGAAGTATATTTGGGTAATATCATTTACAAAAATACCCCCCAGCCGAGGTGTTACGAAAAGAGACTTCTAAATTAATAATCTGTGGAAATACTGAAAAACAAACCCAACTGTATTAATAACTGGAAAATCCCCCTTCTTAACAATTTAGTTTGGCTCATTAACCCCCCTCAGCTCCATGCTCTTCCTGGATTTTAAAGTTCCAAGATATTTTTATTTTTTATTTTTTGAATAAGTTCTCATGATTGATTCTTCAGATGTCTCTGTAAGGTGTGACGTCCTGTGAAGGGTAGATGCAACTTAATATACCGAATGCATGTCTCACTCTAGATCCTGAGTCCTGACCCACTCCCTTATGACAGCTTTTCATGAGTCATGAAGGTTTGCTTCTTGGTGTCAGTTGTTGGGGAGGGGGGCATAAGCGACATCACTGGGAGCAAATGGTATAAGCGTCAAATTAGAGCATGCTATATTGGGGTCTCCATATTTAGTAGAGAGTCATGTGAAAGTGAGTCTGCGTGTTTAGTGTGCAGCTGCCTCTGACCGTTCATCTTCTCTCTGCAGATTCTGGAAGAGCACAGGTCTGTGCAGGTCTGCGATCCCCCCCCTCCTCCCTTTCCTGGAGCTTGTCTTCTGGCAGGAAGGTATGTGACACGCGTACGGTCTCTTACATGTGCAGTGAATTGGGTGCTCTGATGGGGCGACCTGAGTGCTGTTTCGGTGAGTCGTATGCATGCAGGTAGCTTGTGTTCAGTTGTAATCTAGGTGTAGTTTGTGTCTTGTGTGTGTGCCAGTGTTATGCTCGTTAATGGAAGCTTATCGTAATGAATATTCTGTTGCAAGATCAGTGTTTTCTCTAATCCGAACAGAGTAAAGTTGGCAGGTGCAGAACACCTACAGTGACCTAGCTTAAATGGAAGCCATTTATTACTTTTAAAATGAACATGAATTTGTTGTGTTGCTCCTCCCGGACTTTGTCTATATAATGTAGCTGCGTCCTAGGCTTTCCGCTACCTATAGCAGAGCAGGAGTGAAGAACGGTATACTCGACCTTGTCGCACACATAAGAGGATAACGCTGTTTGTTTTTAGGCTAGCTTAATTTAGCTTAAGTTTCCCTGGTCACCTATAAATTCTTGTGACCTATCCCTCATGTTGCGCCATTGCGTCCTTGTTCCAGCTCACTTCAGTTGGAAAATATGGAGTATCGGGTTCAAAAAGTCTCTTGCAAACTTGTTTGTTCCTCTAACTTAATGTAAATGTGGTGTTTTTCTTTTCTGTGGGTGGGGGGGAATATCTTTTTTTTTTTTTTTTTTATGTTAATGAATATTCCTTTTCATCACTGTATCAGCCAGCATTTTGGATAAAACATATAACTTCAGTGCACTGTTAAGAATTAGAGGTAAGACTCCTATGGACTGGGTGCCTTGAGCCTGTATTTGTGAATGCTTGCACAAATGGTAAAGATAGACTGGGGAGTCCAACGTCATGTGGTTTTCAATGGATCAAAATCACTAGGTGGTTGGGATAAAAATTTTCAAAAGGTCTTCTAAAAAGTATTTCTTATAAATAAATAAATAAATAAATAAATAAATAATTATAAATCTAGATCTCTGTCCACACTCACCCCTTCATGGTAAGAAAAGGAAGAATCCACACTCATTGAGATGTTATAAAATAAAGACGGCTTATTGAAGGGAGTTCAGGACTCGTTTCAGTAACCCTTCTTTATTTTGTAACATCTCGGCTAGTGTGGATTCTTCCTTTTCTTACCAAGAAGGGCGAGTGTGGACAGAGATCTAGAAGTCCATCCGATGCCCGTTTTGGTCACACACTGATTTTTTTTGTTAGGCACCCGCATCGCTGGATATGTGATTGAAATGGAACTTCAGGGAACTTCCTAGTGACCTGAATTATTTTTCAATGAACCAATTGTTTTTTATTTTAGTTTTTTTTACTATAAGTGAGGATTGTTTGTCTTCCTACCAGGATGGGTGGGGGTGTGTGTGTATTAAGTTGTATATGGATTGTGTATCACCATCTTGTGTTCTACTTGCTTACTCACCAAAGATAGATATATATATAGATAGAGAGATAGAGATATTAATATAGCAACAGGATACAAACTGCACACCATTATCGTCCATTGCATAAACACTATTTGCAGAAACTGCAGCGTTTTGGGTCACTAAAGTAATTTTGTCAAGCTATTTTTGTATAGCTTGTCAAAGGACCTTGGTGACAACGGCACAACAGGACGGCAGTATGCCATGTGCTGGCTCCGCCCCTTGAGTGCATGATGCGCAGAGGGGGCGGGGTTATCTACCAGGGCTTGCAAACCCTAGTTACGGCCCTGCTTTGTGGTCTTGAAGCGTTCTGGTTTATTTGCTGAAATCGCAGTGTATGAAATTGATGAGTGGAGTGCCGCTTCTTTCCGGTTGCTACATTATACTAATTTGGTTCTCGTGCACTCTCCTACATGGATTAATAACTTTTGCAGGAGTGCCTATTTTTGTTCAAGTACTGCTATGTATGTTTCTAGATCTATAGAACAATGATGGTGTGCTATGTAACACAAGTGTTTCAATAGACTGAAGTACATGCTATAAACCTGAATGTCCTAACTGATGCAGAACTAATGGACATTCTGATTCCATGCCAAATGAGTCGGCCACTAACCTCATAGCTTCATTTATGATTTATAATATGAAATCGTATTTGATCTTACAAGGTACAGCCCTGCTCCTGCATCCCTGGAGACATTTTTGTGAGGGGGTGTAAGGGGTCCCTCTCATAGCTGACAGCAGGTGTTGATATTTTAGGCCTGCGTTCAATGTTTATTTTGGGAGTGAGAACAGTTTCCGTTCTTGGATCGTCTGAGCTTTTAATAACAAGGCAGGCTGGGAAAGGGGCTGCAGAATCCTCATATTTGCGAGTCTAAGAGTACAGTCCCTGCCATCGGATCTGCCCTTAGGGTTCTGCGCATCTCTCATCGGTGCTGTGCTGTCCAACCACTGGTAACGATCGTTACACAAAGATCACACTGGGTAGCTCCTATAACAATGGGCGACTACGTGCCACAAAACGCTTATTTACTTGTAATCTGTAAATGTGATGTCCCGACCCAAGGATCTCTTGGTTAATTTATCATACAGGGTAGTCGGCACCCACTCGTTTTTAAACCAAAAACAGACTCCTCAAATTCGTGACATTGGTTTTATCTATAAAAAGGCGTCCGTACAGACAAAAGAAGCTGTTGATTTTGCACTTGTTATGGGCCCTCAAAGGTTAATTGGTTTCCTCAGCTTATTCTTTTCCATCCATGTACCAGGAAAGAAGAGGTGTACCAGGTATATATTGCTCAAATGCAGGGTCGTTTTTCACACATCTATAGTAGGTAGTATATATGGGGGAGTGTAGAATTATATATCTTATTGCTCTCCTCTTAATTGAAGATTAAATGGCGCATCGGGCATTCATTTATATTATCGATGTCCGTTGGTGGATGATGTTTTCGAAGGGTCGTCCTAGATCCTAAAATGTATAGTGCATAGAGACATGAGGGTAAATTTACTAAAGCTTGAAAAACAGAGAATTGGTGATGTTGCCCATAGCAACCAATCGGATGCTATCATTTTCTCTAACGTCCTAGTGGATGCTGGGGACTCCGTAAGGACCATGGGGAATAGACAATAGACGGGCTCCGCTGGAGACAGGGCACTTTAAGAGAGAATTAGGACTACTGGTGTGCACTGGCTCCTCCCTTTATGCCCCTCCTCCAGACCTCAGTTAGAATCTGTGCCCGGCCGAGCTGGGTGCACTTTAGTGAGCTCTCCTGAGCTTGCTAATAAGAAAGTATTTTGTTAGGATTTTTTATTTTCAGAGAGATCTGCTGGCAACAGGCTCTCTGCTACGTGGGAGAGAAGCAGACCTACTAACTGCGGATAGGTCATGCTTCTTAGGCTACTGGACACCATTAGCTCCAGAGGGATCGAACACAGGAACGCACCCTTGGTCGTCCGATCCCGGAGCCGCGCCGCCGTCCCCCTCGCAGAGCCAGAAGCCGGCGTGTGAAGCAAGAAGACGTCAAAAGCGGCGGCAGAAAACTCCAGTCTTCATATGAGGTAGCGCACAGCACTGCAGCTGTGCGCCATTGCTCCCACATCAAACCCACACACTCCGGTCACTGCAGGGGGGGGGGGGCGCCCTGGGCAGCAATTAAGTACCTCTTGGCATAAAAGGGCATATATACAGTTGAGCACTGTATATATGCATGAGCCCCTGCCATTATTTTACACAAAATCGCAGGACAGAAGCCCGCCGCTGAGGGGGCGGGGCTTCTTCCTCAGCACTCACCAGCGCCATTTTCTCTCCACAGCTCCGCTGAGAGGAAGCTCCCTAGGCTCTCCCCTGCAGATTCACGGTAGAAAGAGGGTAAAAAGAGAGGGGGGCACATAAATTTAGCGCAATATCAGTATATACAGCAGCTACTGGGTAAACACTAAGTTACTGTGTAATTCCTGGGTCATATAGCGCTGGGGTGTGTGCTGGCATACTCTCTCTCTCGGTCTCTCCAAAAGGCCTTGTGGGGGTTCTGTCCTCAAATAGAGCATCCCCTGTGTGTGTGGTGTCGTTACGCTTGTGTCGACATGTTTGACGAGGGAGGCTATGTGGAAGCAGAGCAGGTGCAGATGAATGTGGTGTCTCCGCCGATGGCACCGACACCTGATTGGATGGATATGTGGAAGGTGTTAAATGATAATGTAAACTCCTTGCATAAAAGGTTGGCTAAAGCTGATGCCTTGGGACACTCTGTCTCAACCCATGCCTGATCCTACAGCGCAGATGCCGTCAGGGTCTCGGAAGCGCCCACTATCCCAAATTGTTGACACTGATATCAACACGGATTCTGACTCCAGTGTCGATGGCGATGATGCAAAGTTGCAGCCTAAAATGGCTAAAGCCATCTGCTACATGATTATAACAATGAAGCATGTATTGCACATCTCAGAGGAAAACCCTGTCCCTGCCAAGAGGGTTTATATGTTTGGGGAGAAAAGGCAAGAAGTGACTTTTCCCCCTTCACATGAGTTAAATGAGTTATGTGAAAAAGCTTGGGATTCTCCTGATAGGAAAATGCAGATTTTCAAACTGTTACTTATGGCGTATCCTTTCCAGCCAACGGACAGGTTACGCTGGGAATCCTCCCCTAGGGTAGACAAAGCTTTGACACGCTTATCTAAGAAGGTAGCCCTGCCGTCACATGATACGGCCGCCCTAAAAGATCCTGCGGATAGAAAGCAGGAAGGTATCCTGAAGTCCGTTTATACACATTCAGGTACCCTACTAAGGCCGGCAATTGCGTCGGCCTGGATGTGTAGTGCTGTAGCAGCATGGACAGATACTCTGTCTGAGTAGCTTGATACCTTGGACAAGGATACTATATTGCTGACCCTGGGGCATATAAAAGACGCTGTCCTATACATGAGGGATGCCCAGAGAGACATTTGCCTACTGGGCTCTAGAATAAATGCAATGTCAATTTCTGCCAGAAGGGTCCTGTGGACTCTGCAATGGACAGGTGATGCCGACTAAAAAAAGCACATGGAGGTTTTATCTTATAAGGGTGAGGAATTGTTTGGGGACGGTCTCTCGGACCTAGTTTCCACAGCTACGGCTGGGAAGTCAAATTTTTTGCCATATATTCCCTCACAACCTAAGAAAGCACCGTATTACCAAATGCAGTCCTTTCGATCACAAAGAGGCAAGAAAGTCGGAGGTGCGTCCTTTCTTGCCAGAGGCAGGGGTAGAGGAAAGAAGCTGCACAATACAGCTAGTTCCCAGGAACAGAAGTCCTCCCCGGCCTCCACTAAATCCACCGCATGACGCTGGGGCTCCACAGGTGGAGCCAGGAGCGGTGGGGGCGCGTCTCCGAAATTTCAGCCACCAGTGGGTTCGCTCACGGGTGGATCCCTGGGCTATACAGATTGTGTCTCAGGGATACAAGCTGGAATTCGAAGTGATGCCCCCTCACCGTTGCCTCAAATCGGCCCTGCCAGCTTCCCCCATAGAAAGGGAAGTAGTGTTAGCGGCAATTCACAAATTATATCTCCAGCAGGTGGTGGTAAAGGTTCCCCTCCCTCAACAGGGAAGGGGTTACTATTCCACAATGTTTGTGGTTCCAAAACCGGACGGTTCGGTCAGACCCATATTAAATTTAAAATCCCTGAACATTTACCTGAAAAGGTTTAAGTTCAAGATGGAATCGCTCAGGGCGGTCATTGCAAGCCTGGAAGAGGGGGATTTTATGGTGTCTCTGGACATAAAGGATACTTACCTGCATGTCCCCATTTATCCACCTCATCAGGAGTACCTCAGATTTGTGGTACAGGACTGTCATTACCAATTCCAGACGTTGCCGTTTGGTCTGTCCACGGCACCGAGAATATTTACCAAGGTAATGGCAGAAATGATGGTGCTTCTGCGAAAGCAAGGAGTTACAATTATCCCATACTTGGACGATCTCCTCATAAAGGCGAGGTCCAGAGAGCAGTTGCTGATCAGCGTAGCACACTCTCGGGAGGTGTTACAACAGCACGGCTAAGTCGCAGCTGATTCCTACGACGAGTCTGCCCTTCCTGGGCATGATTCTGGACACAGACCAGAAGAAGGTGTTTCTCCCGGAGGAGAAGGCCCAGGAGCTTGTGACACTGGTCAGAGACCTCTTAAAACCAAAACAGGTGTCGGTGCATCTATGCACGCGAGTCCTGGGAAAGATGGTGGCATCATACGAGGCCGTTCCCTTCGGCAGGTTCCATGCGAGGACCTTTCAGTGGGATCTGTTGGACAAGTGGTCCGGATCGCATCTTCAGATGCACCGGCTGATCACCCTATCCCCCAGGGCCAGGGTGTCTCTTCTGTGGTGGCTGCAGAGTGCTCACCTTCTCGAGGGCCGCAGGTTCGGCATACAGGATGGCAGAAGGCACCAGAATTCTTCGCTGGGCGGAGAATCACGTGCAAGCACTGTCAGCAGTGTTCATTCCGGGAGTGGACAACTGGGAAGCAGACTTCCTCAGCAGGCACGACCTCCACCCGGGAGAGTGGGGACTTCATCAAGAAGTCTTCACACAGATTACAAATCGATGGGAACTGCCACAGGTGGACATGATGGCATCCCGCCTCAACAAAAAGCTACAAAGGTATTGCGCCAGGTCAAGAGACCCTCAGGCGATAGCTGTGGACTTACTAGTGCACCGTGGGTGTTCCAGTCGGTTTGTGTTTCCTCCTCTTCCTCTCATACACAAGTTGCTGAGAATCGTAAGAAAAAGAGGAGTGAGAACAATACTCATTGTTCCGGATTGGCCAAGAAGGGCTTGGTATCCGGAACTGCTAGAAATGCTCACAGAGGACCCATGGCCTCTGCCTCTCAGGATCTGTAGCAACAGGGGCCCTGTCTGTTCCAATACTTAACGTGGCTGCGTTTGACGGCATGGCGGTTGAACGCAGGATCCTAGCGGAAAAAGGCATTCCGGATGAGGTTATTCCTACGCTGATAAAGGCTAGGAAAGACGTGACCGTAAAACATTATCACCGTATATGGCGAAAATATGTTGCTTGGTGTGAGGCCAGGAAGGCCCCTACAGAGGAATTCCAACTGGGCCGTTTCCTTCACTTCCTACAGGCGGGAGTGACTATGGGCTTAAAATTAGGGTCCATTAAGGTCCAGATTTCGGCCCTATCCATTTTCTTTCAAAAGGAACTGGCTTCTCTTCCTGAAGTTCAGACGTTTGTAAAGGGAGTGCTGCATATTGAGCCCTCTTTTGTGCCTCCAGTGGCACCTTCGGATCTTAACGTGGTGTTGAGTTTCCTGAAATCTCACTGGTTTGAGCCACTTAAGACTGTGGAGTTAAAATGTCTCACGTGGAAAGTGGTCATGCTATTGGCCTTAGCTTCGGCTAGGCGTGTGTATGAATTGGCGGCTTTGTCATGTAAAAGCCCCTATCTGGTTTTCCATATGGACAGGGCAGAGTTACGGACTCGTCCGCAATTTCTGCCGAAGGTGGTGTCATCCTTTCATTTGAACCAACCTATTGTGGTGCCTGCGGCTGCTCGTGACTTGTAGGATTCCAAGTTACTAGATGTAGTCAGGGCTTTGAAGATTTATGTAGCCAGAACGGCTGGAGTCAGGAAAACTGACTCGCTGTTTACCCTGTATGCATCCAACAAGCTGGGTGCTCCTGCTTCAAAGCAAACTATTGCTCGCTGGATCTGTAACACGATTCAGCAGGCTCATTCTGCGGCTGGATTGCCGCATCCAAAATCAGTGAAAGCCCATTCCACAAGGAAGGTGGGCTCTTCTTGGGCGGCTGCCCGAGGGGTCTCGGCATTACAGCTTTGCCGAGCAGCTACTTGGTCGGGTTCAAACACCTTTGCAAAGTTCTACAAGTTTGATACCCTGGCTGAGGAGGACCTTGAGTTTGCTCATTCGGTGCTGCAGAGTCATCCGCACTCTCCCGCCCGTTTGGGTGCTTTGGTATTATCCCCATGGTCCTTACGGAGTCCCCAGCATCCACTAGGACGTTAGAGAAAATAAGATTTTACTTACCGGTAAATCTATTTCTCGTAGTCCGTAGTGGATGCTGGGCGCCCGTCCCAAGTGCGGACTTCTTCTGCAATACTTGTATATAGTTATTGCTTAAATAAGGGTTATGTTATGGTTGCATCAGGTTTGTCTGATGCTCTGTTGTTGTTCATACTGTTAACTGGGTAAGTTTATCACGAGTTATACGGTGTGACTGGTGTGGCTGGTATGAGTCTTACCCTGGATTCCAAAATCCTTTCCTTGTACGGTCAGCTCTTCCGGGCACAGTTTCCTTAACTGAGGTCTGGAGGAGGGGCATAGAGGGAGGAGCCAGTGCACACCAGTAGTCCTAATTCTTTCTTAAAGTGCCCTGTCTCCTGCGGAGCCCGTCTATTGTCTATTCCCCATGGTCCTTACGGAGTCCCCAGCATCCACTACGGACTACGATAAATAGATTTACCGGTAAGTAAAATCTTATTTTTTTCTCTAACGTCCTTGAGGATGCTGGGACTCCGTAAGGACCATGGGGAATAGACGGGCTCCGCAGGAGATAGGGCACTTTAAGAAAGCTTTGGATTCTGGGTGTGCACTGGCTCCTCCCTCTATGCCCCTCCTCCAGACCTCAGTTTTACACTGTGCCCAGAGCGAGATGGGTGCACTGCAGGGAGCTTCCCTGAGTTCTCTGCCTAGAAAGCATTTTTGTTTGGATTTTTTCTACATTTTTATAGGGAGCACTGCTGGCAACAGGCTCCTTGCATCGAGGGACTGAGGAGAGAGGGGCAGACCTTCTTAATTGATAGGCTCTGCTTCCTCGGCTACTGGACACCATTAGCTCCAGAGGGGGTGAACACAGGTTCTTACTAGGCGTCCACCCCCAGAGCCGCGCAGCCGTTCTCCTCACAGAGCCAGAAGAAACGAAGTCAGAAGACGTCTCTGGCGGCAGAAGCCTTCAGAGCTTCACTGAGGTAACACACAGCACCACAGCTGTGCGTCATTGCTCCCATACACCTCACATACTCCGGTCACTGTAAGGGTGCAGGGCGCAGGGGGGGGGCTCCCTGGGCAGCAATATAACACCTCTCTTATGGCAAAAGACAATATACATGTACAGGTGGGCACTGTACATGTTTATAAAAGAGCCCCCACCATTTTTTTATAACTTTGAGCGGGACAGAAGCCCGCCGCCGAGGGGGCGGGGCTTCTCCCTCAGCACTCACCTGCGCCATTTTCTCTCCACAGCACCGCTGAGAGGAAGCTCCCCGGACTCTCCCCTGCTTACACACGGTGAAGGGGTGTTTAAAAAAGAGGGGGGGGGGGCACATAATTGGCGGATAACATATTATACAGCGCGGCTGGGGAAAAACATTTTGCGTTGGTCTCTAGGGTCATTGCGCTGGGGTGTGTGCTGGCATACTCTCTCTCTCTCTCTCTCTCTCTCTCTCTCTCTCTCTCTCTCTCTCTCTCTCTCTCTCTCTCTCTCTCTCTCTCTCTCTCTCTCTCTCTCTCTCTCTCTCTCTCCAAACGGCCTTAAAGGGGATACTGTCTTCAGAAAAGTTGTGTGTGAAATGTGTCGGTACGCGTGTGTCGACATGTTTGACGAAGAAGGCTTTAATGTGGAGGGTGAGTGCTTGAATGTCATATCGCCGTCGGCAGCGCCGACACAGGAATGGATGGATATGCTGAATGTCTTAAATGCAAATGTCAATCTATTGCATAAAAGTTTAGACAAGGCTGAAGCTAGGGATCAGTCAGGTAGCCAGACCATGCCTGTCCCTGTGGCGCCAGGACCTTCGGGGCCTCAGAAGCGCACCATATCCCAGATCGATGACAGATACCGACACGGATACTGGCTCTAGTGTCGCCTATGAAGATGCAAAATTACAACCGAAGGTGGCAAAAGGTATTCGGTACATGATTATTGTCATTAAAGAGGTTTTGCATATTACTGAGGAACCCCCTGTCCCTGACACAAGGGTACACATGTATAAAGGGAAAAAGCCTGAGGTCACCTTTCCGTCCTCATTTGAGCTGAGCGAATTGTGCGAAAAGGCTTGGGAATCTCCAGATAGGAGACCACAAGTTCCCAAAAGGATTCTTATGGCGTATCCTTTTCCACAAACGGATAGGATACAATGGGAATCTTCGCCTAAAGTAGACAAGGCGCTGACACGCTTATCCAAAAAGGTGGCACTGCCTTCTCAGGATACGGCTTCCCTCAAGGATCCTGCTGATCGCAGGCAGAAAATTACCATGAAGCACATTTACACTCATTCAGGTACTATTGTTAGACCGGCTATGGCGTCGGCCTGGGTTTATAGTGCTGTTGTGGCATGGGCAGATTCCTTATCTACGGAGATTGACACCTTAGATAGGGATGACATTTTAATGACCATAGAGCAGATCAGAGATGCTGCCTTGTGTATGAGAGGTGGTCAAAGAGACAGCATTTATTCTGTAGCTTAATAAACAAATGTCTATTTCTGCTAGGCGGCTCTTGTGGACCCGACAGTGGACGGGAGACGCCGATTCAAAGCGGAATATGGAGTCCTTGCCTTACAAAGGGGAGGAGTTGTTTGGAGACGGCCTCTCGGACCTTGCCTCTACTGCTACGGCGGGTAAGTCGAATTTCTTACCTTATGTCCCCCCGCAGCATACAAAAAAGGCACCTCATAATCAAATGCAGTCCTTTCGTTCCAGTAAGAGCAAGAAGGTACGGGGATCGTCCTTTGTTGCCAGAGGAAAAAGGCTGCACACAGCTAGTTCCCAGGAGCAGAAGTCCTCCCCTGCATCTGCAAAGTCCACCGCATGACGCTGGGGCTTCCTGGGGGGAGGCAGATCTAGTGATGGCTCGTCTTCGGTTTTTCAGCCACGTCTGGGTTCGCTCGCAGGTGGATCCCTGGGCATTAGAGATTGTTTCTCAGGGATACAGACTGGAATTCGAAGACTTGCCTCCTCGCCGGTTTTTCAAATCTGCTCTGCCGGCTTCCCCGTCAGAGAGGGAGCTAGTGTTGGCAGCAATCCATATTCAACAGGTGATTGTCACAGTTCCTCATCTCCAGCAAGGAGAGGGATATTACTCAACCCTGTTTGTGGTCCCGAAACCAGACGGTTCGGTCAGACCCATTTTAAATCTAAAATCCCTGAACCTGTACTTGAAGAGGTTCAAGTTCAAAATGCAATCACTCAGGGCGGTCATCGCCAGCATGGAGGGGGGGGATTGGATGGTGTCCCTGGACATAAAGGATGCTTACCTTCATGTTCCGATATTCCCCCCTTACCAGGCATTCCTGAGATTTGCAGTTCAGGACTGTCACTACCAATTTCAGACATTGCCGTTTGGGCTTTCCACGGCCCCGAGAATTTTCACCAAGGTAATGGCGGAAATGATGGTACTCCTGCGCAGGCAGGGTGTCACAATTATCCCATACTTGGACGATCTCCTCATAAAGGCGAGATCTCGGGAGAAGTTGCTGGACAGCGTGTCTCTGTCCATGAAGACGTTGCAGTTACACGGCTGGATTCTCAATATTCCGAAGTCCCAGCTAGTCCCTACAACGGGCCTGATTCTAGACACAGACCAGAAAAAGGTTTTTCTTCCGATCGAAAAGGTTCAGGAGCTCATAGCCCTGGTCAGGAACCTATTAAAGCCAAAAGAGGTTTCAGTGCATCATTGCACACTGGTTCTGGGGAAGATGGTAGCTTCATACGAGGCCATCCCCTTCGGCAGGTTCCATGCGAGGACTTTTCAATGGGACCTCTTGGACAAGTGGTCCGGGTCCCATTTACAAATGCATCAAAGGATCACCCTGTCTCCCAGGACCAGGGTATCTCTCCTGTGGTGGCTGCACAGTGCTCACCTACTAGAGGGTCGCAGGTTCGGCATTCAGGACTGGGTCCTGGTGACCACGGACGCAAGCCTCCGAGGCTGGGGAGCAGTCACACTTAGAAGAAATTTCCAAGGTCTCTGGTCAAATCTAGAGACTTGTCTCCACATCAACGTCCTGGAGTTGAGGGCCATATACAACGCCCTGTGTCAAGCGGAGGAATTGCTTCGGGACAAACCGGTTCGGATTCAGTCAGACAATGTCACGGCAGTGGCTCATGTAAACCGCCAAGGCGGAACGCGGAGCAGAGTGGCCATGGCAAAAGCGACCAGGATTCTACGCTGGGCGGAGGGCAATGTAAGCGCACTATCAGCAGTGTTCATCCCGGGGGTGGACAACTGGGAGGCGGACTTCCTCAGCAGGCACGACCTGCATCCGGGAGAGTGGGGACTTCATCAAGAAGTCTTCGCACAGATCACGGGTCGGTGGGGACTGCCTCAAATAGACATGATGGCGTCCGTCTCAACAAAAAGCTAAAGCGGTATTGCGCCAGGTCAAGGGACCCTCAGGCGGGTAGCGGTAGACGCTCTGGTGACACCTTGGGTGTTCAGATCGGTCTCTGTGTTTCCTCCTCTTCCTCTCATACCCAAGGTGTTGAGAATAAGAAGGGTCAGAACAATCCTCATTGTTCCAGATTGGCCACGGAGGACTTGGTATCCGGAACTGCAAGAGTTGCTAACAGAAGATCCATGGCCTCTTCCTCTAAGGCAGGACCTGCTGCAGCAGGGGCCTTGTCTGTTTCAAGACTTACCGTGGCTGCGTTAGACGGCATGGCGGTTGAACGCCGGATCCTAGCGGAAAAAGGGATTCCGGAGGAGGTCATTCCTACCCTGATCAAGGCTAGGAAAGACGTGACGTTGAAACATTATCACCGTATATGGCGAAAATATGTTTCTTGGTGTGAGGCCAGGGCGGCTCCTACGGAGGAGTTCCATTTGGGCCGTCTACTTCACTTCCTTCAAACAGGAGTGAATTTGGGCCTAAAATTAGGGTCCATAAAGGTCCAAATTTCGGCCTTATCCATTTTCTTTCAAAGAGAATTGGCCTCTATTCCTGAAGTATAGACTTTTGTGAAGGGAGTGCTGCATATTCAGCCTCCCTTTGTACCTCCGGTGGCGCCTTGGGATCTTTAACGTGGCGTTACGTTTCCTCAAGTCGCCTTGGTTTTAACCACTCAAAACAGTGGAATTGAAATACCTCACGTGGAAAGTGGTCATGTTGTTGGCGTTAGCTTCTGCAAGGCGTGTTTCAGAATTGGCGGCTTTATCACATAAAAGCCCATACTTGGTTTTTTCACGTGGATAGGGCAGAGTTGTGGACTCGTCCTCCATTTCTGCCAAAAGTGGTCTCCTCTTTTCATATGAACCAACCTATTGTCGTGCCTGTGGCTACACGGGACTTGGAGGATTCTGAGTCCCTGGATGTGGTCAGGGCTTTGAAGATTTACGTGACCAGAACGGCTAGGATCAGGAAGACTGAAGCTCTGTTTGTTCTGTAGGCGGCCAACAAAGTTGGCACTCCTGCTTCAAAGCAGACTATTGCTCGCTGGATCTGTAACACGATTCAGCAGGCGCATTCTACGGCAGGATTACCATTGCCAAAATCGGTTAAGGCCCATTCCACTAGGAAGGTGGGCTCTTTTTTGGGCAGCTGCCCGAGGGGTCTCGGCATTACAGTTGTGCCGAGCAGCTACTTGGTCGGGGTCAAACACCTTTGCAAAGTTCTATAAGTTTGATACCCTGGCTGAGGAGGACCTCCTGTTTGCTCAATCGGTGCTGCAGAGTCATCCGCACTCTCCCGCCCGTTTGGGAGCTTTGGTATAATCCCCATGGTCCTTACGGAGTCCCAGCATCCTCAAGGACGTTAGAGAAAATAAGATTTTACTTACCGGTAAATCTATTTCTCGTAGTCCGTAGAGGATGCTGGGCGCCCGTCCCAAGTGCGGACTTCTTCTGCAAGACTTGTATATAGTTATTGCTTACATAAGGGTTATGTTATAGTTTATCGGTTGAACCGAGGCTATGTTGTTCATACTGTTAACTGGGTAGTTTATCACAAGTTATACGGTGTGATTGGTGTGGCTGGTATGGATCTCGCCCTTAGATTTACAAAAATCCTTCCTCGTACTATCCATCTCCTCTGGGCAGAGTTTCCCTAACTGAGGTCTGGAGGAGGGGCATAGAGGGAGGAGCCAGTGCACACCCAGAATCCAAAGCTTTCTTAAAGTGCCCTATCTCCTGCGGAGCCCGTCTATTCCCCATGGTCCTTACGGAGTCCCAGCATCCTCTACGGACTACGAGAAATAGATTTACCGGTTAGTAAAATCTTATTTTTTTAAAGGCAATAGAGAATTGATAGGCATCATCTGATTGGTTGCTATGGGCAACATCACCAATTCTCTGTTTTAGAAACTTTAGTAAATTTTCCCCACAGAGAGGTAAAAAGTCATAGCTCAGTCTGCAGATGAGGGAGTGCAGCGCCATGTGTAATTCTACACTCGCCCAAGTTGAAATAGATTACACGATTTGTTCGTTTTTTTTTTTTTGTTGCATCTTGGAGGATAACCAAATTTAGACATCCCACATCAAACCTGTGGATACAACTGCCTGTAGGCAAAGGTGCAAGATTGTCCAACGCACATATACTACCTATAAGTTAGTGTGACAACGTAACATTGTATTTGAGTATTATGATGTGTCTTAAGGTGCATACACAATTGCCGAGAGAAAATGAATGACGTCTCTCATTTTCACCCTTCCTGAGCGACGACGTTCACTTGCTCGGCAAGTATGTATGCCGCCGCTGACTAGGGATGCGCCGGGGTCGTTAACGACCCTTGCTGTCGGCCGTGCATGCAGCTCAATTTGGACTGTCGTCCAAGAGCTGCCTGCAAGGCCGGCCACGGCGTGACGTCACTGAGCGATTATGGTCGTCATATCGCTCAGTGTGTATGCCTTGCTGCAGACCGCCCAGCCCGGGAGGGGGAAACACTAGCGCTCATAGAGCACGTTGCCTAGTGTGTATCCACCTTCACAGTTCAGGAATTACCCTTAAAGATGCTTACTTTCCTGGGAGGACCCAGAATAAACTCCAAGTCCACACACTTCTCCTATCCTCTACCTTTTGAGAACTTTGTTGAAGGCTAACAGTGCTCTCATGCTTCATATTCTGAACCTGCACACTACTCATCCCCAAATGCCCCCACTTGCTAGGAAAAATTATCAATTACCAAAAAAGGTCCCCACAAGTATTCTGATCAGGTATGGGTCGTTGGGTTGAACCAACTTAGGTCGACAGGTCAAAAGGTCCACATGAGGTTTTTGACTATTTTTTGGTGTCGTTTTCTCCGTAAAGTGACGGGGAACCCAAATTAGTGCACTGTGTACCCTTGCGCTTCGGGCAGATAACCGTTCCAATCGTAGTCCACGTGGATCGTTAAGTATGATAAAAATCAAAAAAATTCAATAAAGTGAAACTCATATCGACCTTTTGACATGTTGACCTAGTACATGTCGACCTTCAGTGGTCAACCTAGTGAGTGTCAACCTAAGTTGTGTCGACCTAACGACCATAACTCCTCTGATCCACATTCCCCTCATACTCCCAGTCTGGACACTTTTCTATATTATTAGTAGCCAACCTTGTAAACTAGTAATGCATACTTCCTGTGCAGCACATGATTGGATGTGCTGCGTGACCTCCTTGCAGTGCGTGGATAAGGTCATGTGATGAGCAACAGCAGAACACTGGAAAGTAAAACACAGGAAAATAACACTAGGATAAATATACACTGCTCAAAAAAAATAAAGGGAACACTTAAACAACACAATGTAACTCCAAGTCAATCACACTTCTGTGAAATCAAACTGTCCACTTAGGAAGCAACACTGATTTACAATCAATTTCACATGCTGTTGTGCAAATGGAATAGACAACAGGTGGAAATTATAGGCAATCAGCAAGACACCCCCAATAAAGGAGTTGTTCTGTAGGTGGTGACCACAGACCACTTCTCAGCTCCTATGCTTTCTGGCTGATGTTTTGGTCACTTTTGAAAGCTGGTGGTGCTTTCACTCTAGTGATAGCATGAGACGGAGTCTAAAACCCACGCAAGTGGCTCAGGTAGTGCAGCTCATCCAGGATGGCACATCAATGTGAGCTGTGGCAAGAAGGTTTGCTGTGTCTGTCAGCGTAGTGTCCAGAGCATGGAGGCGCTACCAGGAGACAGGCCAGTACATCAGGAGACGTGGAGGAGGCCGTAGGAGGGCTACAACCCAGCAGCAGGACCGCTACCTCTGCCTTTGTGCAAGGAGGAACAGGAGGAGCACTGCCAGAGCCCTGAAAAATGACCTCCAGCAAACCACAAATGTGCATGTGTCTACTCAAACGATCAGAAACATGACTACATGAGGGTGGTATGAGGGCCCGACGTCCACAGGTGGGGGTTGTGCTTACAGCCCAACACCGTGCAGGACATTTGGCATTTGCCAGAGAACACCAAGATTAGCAAATTCGTCACTGGCACCCTGTGCTCTTCACAGATGAAAGCAGGTTCTCACTGAGCACATGTGACAGAGTCTGGAGACGCCAAGGAGAACATTCTGCTGCCTGCATCATCCTCCAGCATGACCGGTTTGGCAGTGGGTTAGTAATGGTGTGGGGTGGCATTTCTTTGGGGGGCTGCACAGCCCTCCATGTGCTCGCCAGAGGTAGCCTGACTGCCATTAGGTACCGAGATGAGATCCTCAGACCCATTGTGAGACCATATGCTGGTGCGGTTGGCCCTGGGTTCCTCCTAATGCAAGACAATGCTAGACCTCATGTGGCTGGAGTGTGTCAGCAGTTCCTGCAAGACGAAGGCACTGATGCTATGGACTGGCCCGCCCATTCCCCAGACCTGAATCCAATTGAGCACATCTGGGACATCATGTCTCGCTCCATCCACCAACGCCATGTTGCACCACAGACTGTCCAGGAGTTGGCGGATGCTTTAGTCCAGGTCTGGGAGGAGATCCCTCAGGAGACCATCCGTCACCTCATCAGGAGCATGCCCAGGCATTGTAGGGCGGTCATACAGGCACGTGGAGGCCACACACACTACTGAGCCTCATTTTGACTTGTTTTAAGGACATTACATCAAAGTTGGATCAGCCTGTAGTGTGTTTTTCCACTTTAATTTTGAGTGTGACTCCAAATCCAGACCTCCATGGGTTAATAAATTTGATTTCCATTGATTTTTGTGTGATTTTGTTGTCGGCACATTCAACTATGTAAAGAACAAAGTATTTAATAAGAATATTTCATTCGTTCAGATCTAGGATGTGTTGTTTAAGTGTTCCCTTTATTTTTTTTGAGCAGTGTAGTTTGGTAAAGACAAAAAAAGAAAGAAAAGGCAATTATCAAAATAGGAATAGTAATTTAAAAGATAGACAAGCACAGGTACATTATTTATATTTTTATTTTTTTATGCAGTGTGTGCGTGTATGTTTTGGTGTTATGTAAAGAATGTAAAGACCTAGCTGCTTTATGCAGTTTCCTCCTTCGGCAGTGTTTTTTGACCGTAAGGGTACATAGTGTTTGTTGAATGCTATACACGTGGAAATCAATCCATATAATTTATACATGCTATTTTATTTTTAATATGCAGAAGCCGCACCTATTGCTTACATGGTGGAGGCAGCCACTTTGTCAGCTGACCTACTTATGAGAATGCAGCCATTTGGTGCGCTAGGAGCCAGGTCTCTATAGACCCAAAGTGTCTTAGTGGTAGCTCTGATCTCAAGTAAATGGTGGCTTAGATGCCAAAAGAGCTGCCTCAGCTGCATGTATGCTTACGTACACTAAATATTTCTATGTTCTCCTTGTAAGTACGATCCCTATCTTTTGAAGGTTATGACCAAGTAGGGAACGTCCGTTTACGGTTTGATAAATTATATATATATTTTATTTACAGTGCCAGTCTAATCTGCAAACATTCTGTGCTGTAAGAAATCCGCGGTGATGACCGACGAGGGAGAGGGGCCCGTTGGCGGCAGCTTCTGGGAAGTGAGTACGGCATCGTCTGTAATCCTCTACTTTCCCCCAGCAACAAACCTTTCCATGAATCGACCTGGGTCACACTGTCTATATTCCCCTTAGAACTAATAAAGCCTGAGGTCGAAAAGGTTATATGGAGTTGAGCATTACGGCTACCTATATAGCATGGAATCTACAAGGTCCAAAATCAAATTTTAAATCTATATTTTGCAATTATCTGTAGCTTTTGGCTATGTAAGATGTATAGAGCTGTGCTATATTAATGTAATGAAGTTATTTCATTCCCTGTGCACCATGTTGATTAGATGTGACTAGTTACCAGTCTGTCAAAATGACTGAACAACATAACAGTAATGTCTGTTTCGCACCCGAATGGAGCAACACTTCAATTGCTCCTGGCGCCATCTAGTGGCCGGCGGAGCGCAACTCTTAAATTACCCCAGTAGAGGTGAGGAGCAGCGTTAGCCTATTATATAGGGTTACGTCATGTCTTGTGTTGAATGTCTAATCCTATATTTTACTTGACTCTTTGAATAAATGAGGGGGGGTTAAATATTTAGGTTCATAAAATATATTCTATATAAAAATAGTGCAGTGTAATTTAGAGATTACAATCTTTTTCTCTTACGTATACTACTTTATAATACATAGTAAAAAAAAAAAAAAAAAGTTCCATATTGCCTCTCCCTGTGTACATAATGTATTGGTCAGTGACCTTTTGGGGGGAATTCAAATTTTTTTAAAGTCGGTTGGGTGTCTGTTTTTTCCTGTCTATTAGATAAGAAAAAACAGACACCCAACTGACCTTTCAAACAATTGAATATCCCCCTTAAGTCTTAAGTGATTTTTAACAGCTACATGTGGGCAACCTGCGGTCCACGGACTGTTGAGGGACTAGAGTCCCAGCATGCAACACTGTTGAGCTACTTTATAGTCCTCTCTTCAAACTAGGCTGGCCACTATCGCCGTAACGTAAAGCGGATTGAGGATGGAAGCCGGCTGTGTAACGATCTGGTCACCTGCTTCCGAGAGCGAGCCAAAATTGAGAAGAGCTATGCCCAGCAGTTGACAGACTGGAGCCGCAAGTGGAAGACCAGCTTGGAGAAGGGTGAGTAGCAGCTTACAGTATAGAAATATAATATCTCTTACTGAGATATTATAACCGCACCAACGCAAGCCGAATGTGAGCAAGCACCTGGCGGAGCACCAAATGATGGCTCTTTTACTGTCTGGTCACAGATGTCATGGGCAGACCTAGAACGTCCGGCAGGTACTCATGCCGAGCAGTCAGATTGCTCTGTGATAGATCAGCTGGTCAGTCTGCACAGGTGTGCCTGTGTGACTATTCTCCACCAGTTTCCTTCCTTCTCATGCAGTGCTCACTGTTTGCCCCTTGCTGATTGTGCTGACCTGCATGCAGAGAAGTAAGACTGGAGGTAATGCTACCCAAGTGTGTCTGAGTCAGGCCTATTTTATCCAGTTTCCCATTGTGCAGAAAGGAAAGAATTAGCAGCTGATGCAGGAGGTGAGATGTTCTGTACCTGTGAACACAGAGGCTTGATGAATGTAATGTGATCTGTCGCAGGAGAACTGCATTGACCCCAGGCTACTTTACGTAGTGTGCAAGCCATACTTGCAAGCCTGTGAATGTTAATTGCTGGTAATGAACAGCAAAAAGAGCACAAAAGCACCATGTCCTTGTTTAAACACTGATAACATGTTGTGCTTATATGTCCACGAGAGGTTTCACGGTGAGAGAAGGTGGATACTGTAGCTTCAACGCGATTCCAAAAAGCTTTGTGCGTGTTTTTTATTTTTATTTTACCTCCAATTGTTATGTATTGGCAAGCTGAGAAATGATGCCTTAGGTCAAAGGTTCTCAAACTCCGTCCTCAGGACCCCACACAGTGCATGTCTTCCAGGTCTCCCCACAGAATGACAATTGAAATAATTAGCTGCACCTGTGGACCTTTTAAAATGTGTCAGTGAGTAATGAGTACACCTGTGCAGCTGTTGGCTTACCTGCAAAACATGCACTATGTGGGGTCCTGAGGACTGAGTTTGAGAACTTGTGCCTTAGGTAGATAGCTGCCATATTTAGAGGGATGTGATTGTCTGTCTTGCATCACTCTGAAGAAGCCGATGAACAATGGCGGTGTTGGCTTACTTTGCGGTATTAAGGATTGTCTGACGAATGCTTGTGCACAGTGAAGCTGCAGCATGCTGCCACGCAGCTCTGTGATGTCCGTGGGTTTTGCCTGTATCAGATTCATTTAGAATCCTAGTGCAGCGATGAGGGTTGTATGTAAACATGGAGCTGGTGCCTTTCATTGTGTTCCTTGCACTAGACAAGTGGTGACTTTGGTTTTATAGCTTTTCATCAAGTTGTCTTAGTTAATAGTCAGTAGTGTTGGAAACCATGACGTAAAAGTGGGGGCTTACCAAGCGCTTGCAGAAGTATATTATGAGTGCAAGTTATTTCACGCACTGGTCACCAATTTAGATCATAGGACCGTGATTATGCAAAGTCAGGATACTGACAGATTTCAGTTAGTTTTGAAATATGGAGGATTATTTATTGTCTGTTACAGGTGGGTTAAGTTTGAGGAAGACCAGATGGGTGCATTCCCATAAAAGTACTTCAACAAACAACTTGAATATATAAATAGTGTGTGTGAATGTATTGTATACTTAGCTAAGGTTATTGATCAATTCAGCAGATGTTGAATACAGCAATCACATCTGCATACTCAGGAGCCTCGCCTGCTGTGTCTGGAGGCTGAGTTATATTCAGATCATCCTGGCACTTCTGCAGTCCGTGTTTCATCCAGGCTGTCTAGGCTGCTTTAACATTTAAAATTTCTATCTTGTATAGGCTGGAGAACTCCTGAGTGAGCTTATTTCGTATGTACAAAGTTCATATTACGAAATATATATAAATGCTAAGAAACAGTAGGGGGCACAGTTGCCTTAATTTTGAGTGTTAGAAATAACATATTACAGGTTGAGTATCCCTTATCCAGAATTCAAAGTCACACATATTTTTTTGTTCCCCCTACTGAGATATATAATATATGTACATTATGTTATATATCTGGATAATCTATGTATGTGTGTATGTATATGTATGTATGTATGTATGTATGTATATATGTATATATATGTATGTATATATGTGTGTGTATGTGTATATATATATATGTGTGTGTGTATATGTATATGTATATATATGTGTGTGTATATATATATATATATATATATATATTTCTCTATCGTCCTAAGTGGATGCTGGGGTTCCTGAAAGGACCATGGGGAATAGCGGCTCCGCAGGAGACAGGGCACAAAAAAGTAAAGCTTTTACCAGATCAGGTGGTGTGCACTGGCTCCTCCCCCTATGACCCTCCTCCAGACTCCAGTTAGATTTTTGTGCCCGGCCGAGAAGGGTGCAATCTAGGTGGCTCTCCTAAAGAGCTGCTTAGAGAAAGTTTAGCTAGGTTTTTTATGTTACAGTGATTCCTGCTGGCAACAGGATCACTGCAGCGAGGGACTGAGGGGAGAAGGAGTCAACTCACCTGCGTGCAGGATGGATTGGCTTCTTGGCTACTGGACATCAAGCTCCAGAGGGACGATCACAGGTACAGCCTGGATGGTCACCGGAGCCGCGCCGCCGGCCCCCTTGCAGATGCTGAAGACAGAAGAGGTCCAGAATCGGCGGCTGAAGACTCCTGCAGTCTTCTAAAGGTAGCGCACAGCACTGCAGCTGTGCGCCATTTTCCTCTCAGCACACTTCACACAACAGTCACTGAGGGTGCAGAGCGCTGGGGGGGGCGCTCTGAGAGGCAAATAAAAACCTTATTAGAGGCAAAAAATACCTCACATATAGCCCACAGAGGCTATATGGAGATATTTAACCCCTGCCTAACTTCAAAAATAGCGGGAGACGAGCCCGCCGAAAAAGGGGCGGGGCCTATCTCCTCAGCACACAGCGCCATTTTCTCTCACAGAAAAGCTGGAGAGAAGGCTCCCAGGCTCTCCCCTGCACTGCACTACAGAAACAGGGTTAAAACAGAGAGGGGGGGCACTGATTTTGGCGATATTGTGTATATATATAAAAGATGCTATAAGGGAGAAACACTTATATAAGGTTGTCCCTATATAATTATAGCGTTTTTGGTGTGTGCTGGCAGACTCTCCCTCTGTCTCCCCAAAGGGCTAGTGGGTCCTGTCCTCTGTCAGAGCATTCCCGGTGTGTGTGCTGTGTGTCGGTACGTGTGTGTCGACATGTATGAGGACGATGTTGGTGAGGAGGCGGAGAAATTGCCTGTAATGGTGATGTCACTCTCTAGGGAGTCGACACCGGAATGGATGGCTTATTTAGAGAATTACGTGAGAATGTCAACACGCTGCAAGGTCGGTTGACGACATGAGACGGCCGACAATCTATTAGGACCGGTCCAGGCGTCTCAGAAACACCGTCAGGGGTTTTAAAAACGCCCATTTACCTCAGTCGGTCGACACAGACACAGACACGGACACTGAATACAGTGTCGACGGTGAATAAACAAACGTATTTCTCATTAGGGCCACACGTTAAGGGCAATGAAGGAGGTGTTACGTGTTTCTGATACTACAAGTACCACAAGAAAGGGTATTATGTGGGAGTGAAAAAACTACCTGTAGTTTTTCCTGAATCAGATAAAATAAAATGAAGTGTGTGATGATGCGTAGGGTTACCCCGATAGCAAATATTGGCGTTATACCCTTTCCCGCCAGAAATTAGGGTACGTTGGGAAACACCCCTTAGGGTGATAAGGCGCTCACACGCTTATCAAGTGGCGTTACCGTCTCCAGATACGGCCGCCCTCAAGGAGCCAGCTGATAGGAAGCTGGAAAAATATCCTAAAAAGTATATACACACATACGGTGGTTATACTGCGACCAGCGATCGCCATCAGCCTGGAGATGCAGTGCTGGGTTGGCTTGGTCGGATTCCCTGACTGAAAATATTTTATTCATGTAGAGCATTTAATAGGATGCATTCTATATATATGTATGTGAGATGCACAGAGGGATATTTGCTCTCTGGCATCAAGATAAGTGCGTTGTCCATATCTCCCAGAAGATGTCAGGGACACGACAGTGGTCAGGTGATACAGATCCCATACGGCAGATGGAAGTATTGCTGTATAAAGGGAAGGAGTTATTTGGGGGTCGGTCCATCGGACCTGGGGACCACAGCAACAGCTGGGAAATCCAACCTTTTTTACCCCAAGTTACATCTCAGCTAAAAAAGACACCGTCTTTTCAGCCTCAATCTTTCCTTTCCCATGAGGGCATGCAGGCAAAAGGCCAGTCATATCTGCCCAGACATAGAGGTAAGGGAAGTAGACTGCAGCAGGCAGCCCTTTCCCAGGAAAAGAAGCCCTCCACCGCGTCTGCCAAGTCCTCAGCATGACGCTGGGGCCGTGCAAGCGGACTCAAGGTGGGGGGGTAGTCTCAAGAGTCTCAGGGCGCAGTGGGATCACTCGCAAGTTGACCCCTAGATCGTACGAGTATTATCCCAGGGGTAAAGATTGGAGAGTCGAGACATCTTCTCCTCGCAGGTTCCTGAAGTCTGCTTTACTAACGGCTCCCTCCGACAGGGAGGCAGCATTGGAAACAATTCACAAGCTGTATATCCAGCAGGTGATAATCAAAGTACCCCTCCTACGACAAGGAAAAGGGTATTATTTTTCCACACTATATTGTGGTACTGAAGCCAGACGGCTTGGTGACACATAGTCTAAATCTAAAATGTTTTGAACACTTACATAAAAGGTTCAAATCGAGATAAAGTCACTCAGAGCAGTGATAGCGAACCGGAAAAAAGGGGACTATATGGTGTCCCTGGACATCAAGGATTACCTCCATGTCCAAATTTTGTCCTTCTCATCAAGGGTACCTCTGGTTCGTGGTACAGAACTGTCAATATCAGTTTCAGACGATGCCGTTTGAATTATCCACGGCACCCCGGGCCTTTTTACCAAGGTAATGGCCGAAAAGATGTTTCTTCAAAGAAAAAAGGCATCTAAATTATCCCTTACTTGCACGACCTAAAAAGGGCAAGTTCCAGAGAACAGTTGGAGGTCGGAAGAGCACTATCTAAAGTAGTTCTTCGACGGCACGACTGGATTCTAAATATTCCAAGAATCGCAGCTGTTTTCCGACGATACGTCTGCTGTTCCTAGGGATGATTCTGGACACGGTTCAGAAAAAGGTTTTTCTTCCCGAGGAAAAAGCCAAGGAGTTATCCGACCTGTCAGGAACCTCCTAAAACCAGGAAAGGTGTCTGTACATCAATGCACAAGAGTCCTGGGAAAAATGGTGGCTTTTTACGAAGCAATTCCATTCGGCAGATTCCATGCAAGAATTTTCCAAAGGGATCTGTTGGACAAATGGTCAGGGTCGCATCCTCAGATGCACCTGCGAATAACCCTGTCGCCAAGGACAAGGGTATATCTTCTGTGGTGGTTGCAAAAGGCTCATCTATTGGAGGGCCGCAGATTCGGCATACAGGATTTGATCCTGGTGACCACGGACGCCAGCCTGAGAGGTTGGGGAGCAGTCACACAAGGAAGAAACTTCCAGGGGGTATGGACGAACCTGGAAAAGTCTCTTCACATAAACATTCTGGTACTAAGAGCAATCTAAAATGCTCTAAGCCAGGCGGAACCACTCCTGCAAGGAAAACCGGTGTTGATTCAGTCGGACAACATCAC